>NW_027641284.1:0-103457 GCF_949987615.1 Pollachius pollachius
AATATCAAAATTGAAAGGTCAGAATCACATTGTTGGTCAAAAAGTGCTTCTCTCGCTCTGAAAAGCATTTTGCACACATAAAAACTTGACATGTGAATATTTCTGTTACTTTCAATGGAAACGTGTTATTATGCTTACAAAAGGGTTATTTAAGCATAAACCACCATTTTGGGAGTGAATTCCATTAGTTTTGAGCAATATCAAAATTGAAGGTCAGAGTCACATTGTTGGTCAAAAAGTGCTTCTCTCGCTCTGAAAAGCATTTTGCACACATAAAAACTTGACATGTGAATATTTCTGTTACTTTCAATGGAAACGTGTTATTATGCTTACAAAAGGGTTATTTAAGCATAAACCACCATTTGGGAGTGAATTCCATTAGTTTTGAGCAATATCAAAATTGAAAGGTCAGAGTCACATTGTTGGTCAAAAAGTGCTTCTCTCGCTCTGAAAAGCATTTTGCACGCATAAAAACTTGACATGTGAATATTTCTGTTACTTTCAATGGAAACGTGTTATTATGCTTACAAAAGGGTTATTTAAGCATAAACCACCATTTGGGAGTGAATTCCATTAGTTTTGAGCAATATCAAAATTGAATGGTCAGAGTCACATTGTTGGTCAAAAAGTGCTTCTCTCGCTCTGAAAAGCATTTTGCACGCATAAAAACTTGACATGTGAATATTTCTGTTTCTTTCAATGGAAACGTGTTATTATGCTTACAAAAGGGTTATTTAAGCATAAACCACCATTTGGGAGTGAATTCCATTAGTTTTGAGCAATATCAAAATTGAAAGGTCAGAATCACATTGTTGGTCAAAAAGTGCTTCTCTCGCTCTGAAAAGCATTTTGCACACATAAAAACTTGACATGTGAATATTTCTGTTACTTTCAATGGAAACGTGTTATTATGCTTACAAAAGGGTTATTTAAGCATAAACCACCATTTGGGAGTGAATTCCATTAGTTTTGAGCAATATCAAATTGAAGGTCAGAGTCACATTGTTGGTCAAAAAGTGCTTCTCTCGCTCTGAAAAGCATTTTGCACACATAAAAACTTGACATGTGAATATTTCTGTTACTTTCAATGGAAACGTGTTATTATGCTTACAAAAGGGTTATTTAAGCATAAACCACCATTTGGGAGTGAATTCCATTAGTTTTGAGCAATATCAAAATTGAAAGGTCAGAGTCACATTGTTGGTCAAAAAGTGCTTCTCTCGCTCTGAAAAGCATTTTGCACGCATAAAAACTTGACATGTGAATATTTCTGTTTCTTTCAATGGAAACGTGTTATTATGCTTACAAAAGGGTTATTTAAGCATAAACCACCATTTGGGAGTGAATTCCATTAGTTTTGAGCAATATCAAAATTGAAAGGTCAGAATCACATTGTTGGTCAAAAAGTGCTTCTCTCGCTCTGAAAAGCATTTTGCACACATAAAAACTTGACATGTGAATATTTCTGTTTCTTTCAATGGAAACGTGTTATTATGCTTACAAAAGGGTTATTTAAGCATAAACCACCATTTGGGAGTGAATTCCATTAGTTTTGAGCAATATCAAAATTGAAATGTCAGAATCACATTGTTGGTCAAAAAGTGCTTCTCTCGCTCTGAAAAGCATTTTGCACGCATAAAAACTTGACATGTGAATATTTCTGTTACTTTCGATGGAAACGTGTTGTTATGCTTACAAAAGGGTTATTTAAGCATAAACCACCATTTGGGAGTGAATTCCATTAGTTTTGAGCAATATCAAAATTGAAAGGTCAGAGTCACATTGTTGGTCAAAAAGTGCTTCTCTCGCTCTGAAAAGCATTTTGCACGCATAAAAACTTGACATGTGAATATTTCTGTTTCTTTCAATGGAAACGTGTTATTATGCTTACAAAAGGGTTATTTAAGCATAAACCACCATTTGGGAGTGAATTCCATTAGTTTTGAGCAATATCAAAATTGAAAGGTCAGAATCACATTGTTGGTCAAAAAGTGCTTCTCTCGCTCTGAAAAGCATTTTGCACACATAAAAACTTGACATGTGAATATTTCTGTTACTTTCAATGGAAACGTGTTATTATGCTTACAAAAGGGTTATTTAAGCATAAACCACCATTTGGGAGTGAATTCCATTAGTTTTGAGCAATATCAACATTGTAAGGTCAGAATCACATTGTTGGTCAAAAAGTGCTTCTCTCGCTCTGAAAAGCATTTTGCACACATAAAAACTAGAAACGTGAATATTTCTGTTACTTTCAATGGAAACGTGTTATTATGCTTACAAAAGGGTTATTTAAGCATAAACCACCATTTGGGAGTGAATTCCATTAGTTTTGAGCAATATCAAAATTGAAAGGTCAGAATCACATTGTTGGTCAAAAAGTGCTTCTCTCGCTCTGAAAAGCATTTTGCACACATAAAAACTTGACATGTGAATATTTCTGTTACTTTCAATGGAAACGTGTTATTATGCTTACAAAAGGGTTATTTAAGCATAAACCACCATTTGGGAGTGAATTCCATTAGTTTTGAGCAATATCAAAATTGAAAGGTCAGAATCACATTGTTGGTCAAAAAGTGCTTCTCTCGCTCTGAAAAGCATTTTGCACACATAAAAACTTGACATGTGAATATTTCTGTTACTTTCAATGGAAACGTGTTATTATGCTTACAAAAGGGTTATTTAAGCATAAACCACCATTTGGGATTTAATTCCATTAGTTTTGAGCAATATCAAAATTGAAGGTCAGAGTCACATTGTTGGTCAAAAAGTGCTTCTCTCGCTCTGAAAAGCATTTTGCACACATAAAAACTTGACATGTGAATATTTCTGTTACTTTCAATGGAAACGTGTTATTATGCTTACAAAAGGGTTATTTAAGCATAAACCACCATTTGGGAGTGAATTCCATTAGTTTTGAGCAATATCAAAATTGAAGGTCAGAGTCACATTGTTGGTCAAAAAGTGCTTCTCTCGCTCTGAAAAGCATTTTGCACACATAAAAACTTGACATGTGAATATTTCTGTTACTTTCAATGGAAACGTGTTATTATGCTTACAAAAGGGTTATTTAAGCATAAACCACCATTTGGGAGTGAATTCCATTAGTTTTGAGCAATATCAAAATTGAAAGGTCAGAGTCACATTGTTGGTCAAAAAGTGCTTCTCTCGCTCTGAAAAGCATTTTGCACGCATAAAAACTTGACATGTGAATATTTCTGTTTCTTTCAATGGAAACGTGTTATTATGCTTACAAAAGGGTTATTTAAGCATAAACCACCATTTGGGAGTGAATTCCATTAGTTTTGAGCAATATCAAAATTGAAAGGTCAGAATCACATTGTTGGTCAAAAAGTGCTTCTCTCGCTCTGAAAAGCATTTTGCACACATAAAAACTTGACATGTGAATATTTCTGTTACTTTCAATGGAAACGTGTTATTATGCTTACAAAAGGGTTATTTAAGCATAAACCACCATTTGGGAGTGAATTCCATTAGTTTTGAGCAATATCAAAATTGAATGGTCAGAGTCACATTGTTGGTCAAAAAGTGCTTCTCTCGCTCTGAAAAGCATTTTGCACGCATAAAAACTTGACATGTGAATATTTCTGTTTCTTTCAATGGAAACGTGTTATTATGCTTACAAAAGGGTTATTTAAGCATAAACCACCATTTGGGAGTGAATTCCATTAGTTTTGAGCAATATCAAAATTGAACGGTCAGAATCACATTGTTGGTCAAAAAGTGCTTCTCTCGCTCTGAAAAGCATTTTGCACACATAAAAACTTGACATGTGAATATTTCTGTTACTTTCAATGGAAACGTGTTATTATGCTTACAAAAGGGTTATTTAAGCATAAACCACCATTTGGGAGTGAATTCCATTAGTTTTGAGCAATATCAAAATTGAAAGGTCAGAATCACATTGTTGGTCAAAAAGTGCTTCTCTCGCTCTGAAAAGCATTTTGCACTCATAAAAACTTGACATGTGAATATTTCTGTTTCTTTCAATGGAAACGTGTTATTATGCTTACAAAAGGGTTATTTAAGCATAAACCACCATTTGGGAGTGAATTCCATTAGTTTTGAGTAATATCAAAATTGAAAGGTCAGAATCACATTGTTGGTCAAAAAGTGCTTCTCTCGCTCTGAAAAGCATTTTGCACACATAAAAACTTGACATGTGAATATTTCTGTTACTTTCAATGGAAACGTGTTATTATGCTTACAAAAGGGTTATTTAAGCATAAACCACCATTTGGGAGTGAATTCCATTAGTTTTGAGCAATATCAAAATTGAAAGGTCAGAATCACATTGTTGGTCAAAAAGTGCTTCTCTCGCTCTGAAAAGCATTTTGCACACATAAAAACTTGACATGTGAATATTTCTGTTACTTTCAATGGAAACGTGTTATTATGCTTACAAAAGGGTTATTTAAGCATAAACCACCATTTGGGAGTGAATTCCATTAGTTTTGAGCAATATCAAAATTGAAGGTCAGAGTCACATTGTTGGTCAAAAAGTGCTTCTCTCGCTCTGAAAAGCATTTTGCACACATAAAAACTTGACATGTGAATATTTCTGTTACTTTCAATGGAAACGTGTTATTATGCTTACAAAAGGGTTATTTAAGCATAAACCACCATTTGGGAGTGAATTCCATTAGTTTTGAGCAATATCAAAATTGAAAGGTCAGAATCACATTGTTGGTCAAAAAGTGCTTCTCTCGCTCTGAAAAGCATTTTGCACGCATAAAAACTTGACATGTGAATATTTCTGTTT
Organism: Pollachius pollachius; assembly: GCF_949987615.1. NCBI lineage: Eukaryota > Metazoa > Chordata > Actinopteri > Gadiformes > Gadidae > Pollachius > Pollachius pollachius. The sequence goes on from NW_027641284.1 coordinate 4,784, forward strand.
CTTTCAATGGAAACGTGTTATTATGCTTACAAAAGGGTTATTTAAGCATAAACCACCATTTGGGAGTGAATTCCATTAGTTTTGAGCAATATAAAAATTGAAAGGTCAGAGTCACATTGTTGGTCAAAAAGTGCTTCTCTCGCTCTGAAAAGCATTTTGCACACATAAAAACTTGACATGTGAATATTTCTGTTACTTTCAATGGAAACGTGTTATTATGCTTACTAAAGGGTTATTTAAGCATAAACCACCATTTGGGAGTGAATTCCATTAGTTTTGAGCTATATCAAAATTGAAAGGTCAGAGTCACATTGTTGGTCAAAAAGTGCTTCTCTCGCTCTGAAAAGCATTTTGCACGCATAAAAACTTGACATGTGAATATTTCTGTTTCTTTCAATGGAAACGTGTTATTATGCTTACAAAAGGGTTATTTAAGCATAAACCACCATTTGGGAGTGAATTCCATTAGTTTTGAGCAATATCAAAATTGAACGGTCAGAATCACATTGTTGGTCAAAAAGTGCTTCTCTCGCTCTGAAAAGCATTTTGCACACATAAAAACTTGACATGTGAATATTTCTGTTACTTTCAATGGAAACGTGTTATTATGCTTACAAAAGGGTTATTTAAGCATAAACCACCATTTGGGAGTGAATTCCATTAGTTTTGAGCAATATCAAAATTGAACGGTCAGAGTCACATTGTTGGTCAAAAAGTGCTTCTCTCGCTCTGAAAAGCATTTTGCACGCATAAAAACTTGACATGTGAATATTTCTGTTTCTTTCAATGGAAACGTGTTATTATGCTTACAAAAGGGTTATTTAAGCATAAACCACCATTTGGGAGTGAATTCCATTAGTTTTGAGCAATATCAAAATTGAACGGTCAGAATCACATTGTTGGTCAAAAAGTGCTTCTCTCGCTCTGAAAAGCATTTTGCACACATTAAAACTTGACATGTGAATATTTCTGTTACTTTCAATGGAAACGTGTTATTATGCTTACAAAAGGGTTATTTAAGCATAAACCACCATTTGGGAGTGAATTCCATTAGTTTTGAGCAATATCAAAATTGAAGGTCAGAGTCACATTGTTGGTCAAAAAGTGCTTCTCTCGCTCTGAAAAGCATTTTGCACACATAAAAACTTGACATGTGAATATTTCTGTTACTTTCAATGGAAACGTGTTATTATGCTTACAAAAGGGTTATTTAAGCATAAACCACCATTTGGGAGTGAATTCCATTAGTTTTGAGCAATATCAAAATTGAAAGGTCAGAATCACATTGTTGGTCAAAAAGTGCTTCTCTCGCTCTGAAAAGCATTTTGCACTCATAAAAACTTGACATGTGAATATTTCTGTTTCTTTCAATGGAAACGTGTTATTATGCTTACAAAAGGGTTATTTAAGCATAAACCACCATTTGGGAGTGAATTCCATTAGTTTTGAGTAATATCAAAATTGAAAGGTCAGAATCACATTGTTGGTCAAAAAGTGCTTCTCTCGCTCTGAAAAGCATTTTGCACACATAAAAACTTGACATGTGAATATTTCTGTTACTTTCAATGGAAACGTGTTATTATGCTTACAAAAGGGTTATTTAAGCATAAACCACCATTTGGGAGTGAATTCCATTAGTTTTGAGCAATATCAACATTGTAAGGTCAGAATCACATTGTTGGTCAAAAAGTGCTTCTCTCGCGCTGAAAAGCATTTTGCACACATAAAAACTAGAAACGTGAATATTTCTGTTACTTTCAATGGAAACGTGTTATTATGCTTACAAAAGGGTTATTTAAGCATAAACCACCATTTGGGAGTGAATTCCATTAGTTTTGAGCAATATCAAAATTGAAATGTCAGAATCACATTGTTGGTCAAAAAGTGCTTCTCTCGCTCTGAAAAGCATTTTGCACACATAAAAACTTGACATGTGAATATTTCTGTTACTTTCGATGGAAACGTGTTGTTATGCTTACAAAAGGGTTATTTAAGCATAAACCACCATTTGGGAGTGAATTCCATTAGTTTTGAGCAATATCAAAATTGAAAGGTCAGAGTCACATTGTTGGTCAAAAAGTGCTTCTCTCGCTCTGAAAAGCATTTTGCACGCATAAAAACTTGACATGTGAATATTTCTGTTTCTTTCAATGGAAACGTGTTATTATGCTTACAAAAGGGTTATTTAAGCATAAACCACCATTTGGGAGTGAATTCCATTAGTTTTGAGCAATATCAAAATTGAAAGGTCAGAATCACATTGTTGGTCAAAAAGTGCTTCTCTCGCTCTGAAAAGCATTTTGCACACATAAAAACTTGACATCTGAATATTTCTGTTACTTTCAATGGAAACGTGTTATTATGCTTACAAAAGGGTTATTTAAGCATAAACCACCATTTGGGAGTGAATTCCATTAGTTTTGAGCAATATCAACATTGTAAGGTCAGAATCACATTGTTGGTCAAAAAGTGCTTCTCTCGCTCTGAAAAGCATTTTGCACACATAAAAACTAGAAACGTGAATATTTCTGTTACTTTCAATGGAAACGTGTTATTATGCTTACAAAAGGGTTATTTAAGCATAAACCACCATTTGGGAGTGAATTCCATTAGTTTTGAGCAATATCAAAATTGAAAGGTCAGAATCACATTGTTGGTCAAAAAGTGCTTCTCTCGCTCTGAAAAGCATTTTGCACACATAAAAACTTGACATGTGAATATTTCTGTTACTTTCAATGGAAACGTGTTATTATGCTTACAAAAGGGTTATTTAAGCATAAACCACCATTTGGGAGTGAATTCCATTAGTTTTGAGCAATATCAAAATTGAAAGGTCAGAATCACATTGTTGGTCAAAAAGTGCTTCTCTCGCTCTGAAAAGCATTTTGCACACATAAAAACTTGACATGTGAATATTTCTGTTACTTTCAATGGAAACGTGTTATTATGCTTACAAAAGGGTTATTTAAGCATAAACCACCATTTGGGATTTAATTCCATTAGTTTTGAGCAATATCAAAATTGAAGGTCAGAGTCACATTGTTGGTCAAAAAGTGCTTCTCTCGCTCTGAAAAGCATTTTGCACACATAAAAACTTGACATGTGAATATTTCTGTTACTTTCAATGGAAACGTGTTATTATGCTTACAAAAGGGTTATTTAAGCATAAACCACCATTTGGGAGTGAATTCCATTAGTTTTGAGCAATATCAAAATTGAAGGTCAGAGTCACATTGTTGGTCAAAAAGTGCTTCTCTCGCTCTGAAAAGCATTTTGCACACATAAAAACTTGACATGTGAATATTTCTGTTACTTTCAATGGAAACGTGTTATTATGCTTACAAAAGGGTTATTTAAGCATAAACCACCATTTGGGAGTGAATTCCATTAGTTTTGAGCAATATCAAAATTGAAAGGTCAGAGTCACATTGTTGGTCAAAAAGTGCTTCTCTCGCTCTGAAAAGCATTTTGCACGCATAAAAACTTGACATGTGAATATTTCTGTTTCTTTCAATGGAAACGTGTTATTATGCTTACAAAAGGGTTATTTAAGCATAAACCACCATTTGGGAGTGAATTCCATTAGTTTTGAGCAATATCAAAATTGAAAGGTCAGAATCACATTGTTGGTCAAAAAGTGCTTCTCTCGCTCTGAAAAGCATTTTGCACACATAAAAACTTGACATGTGAATATTTCTGTTACTTTCAATGGAAACGTGTTATTATGCTTACAAAAGGGTTATTTAAGCATAAACCACCATTTGGGAGTGAATTCCATTAGTTTTGAGCAATATAAAAATTGAAAGGTCAGAGTCACATTGTTGGTCAAAAAGTGCTTCTCTCGCTCTGAAAAGCATTTTGCACACATAAAAACTTGACATGTGAATATTTCTGTTACTTTCAATGGAAACGTGTTATTATGCTTACAAAAGGGTTATTTAAGCATAAACCACCATTTGGGAGTGAATTCCATTAGTTTTGAGCAATATCAAAATTGAAGGTCAGAGTCACATTGTTGGTCAAAAAGTGCTTCTCTCGCTCTGAAAAGCATTTTGCACGCATAAAAACTTGACATGTGAATATTTCTGTTTCTTTCAATGGAAACGTGTTATTATGCTTACAAAAGGGTTATTTAAGCATAAACCACCATTTGGGAGTGAATTCCATTAGTTTTGAGCAATATCAAAATTGAAAGGTCAGAGTCACATTGTTGGTCAAAAAGTTCTTCTCTCGCTCTGAAAAGCATTTTGCACGCATAAAAACTTGACATGTGAATATTTCTGTTTCTTTCAATGGAAACGTGTTATTATGCTTACAAAAGGGTTATTTAAGCATAAACCACCATTTGGGAGTGAATTCCATTAGTTTTGAGCAATATCAAAATTGAAAGGTCAGAATCACATTGTTGGTCAAAAATTGCTTCTCTCGCTCTGAAAAGCATTTTGCACACATAAAAACTTGACATGTGAATATTTCTGTTACTTTCAATGGAAACGTGTTATTATGCTTACAAAAGGGTTATTTAAGCATAAACCACCATTTGGGAGTGAATTCCATTAGTTTTGAGCAATATCAAAATTGAATGGTCAGAGTCACATTGTTGGTCAAAAAGTGCTTCTCTCGCTCTGAAAAGCATTTTGCACGCATAAAAACTTGACATGTGAATATTTCTGTTTCTTTCAATGGAAACGTGTTATTATGCTTACAAAAGGGTTATTTAAGCATAAACCACCATTTGGGAGTGAATTCCATTAGTTTTGAGCAATATCAAAATTGAACGGTCAGAATCACATTGTTGGTCAAAAAGTGCTTCTCTCGCTCTGAAAAGCATTTTGCACACATAAAAACTTGACATGTGAATATTTCTGTTACTTTCAATGGAAACGTGTTATTATGCTTACAAAAGGGTTATTTAAGCATAAACCACCATTTGGGAGTGAATTCCATTAGTTTTGAGCAATATCAAAATTGAAGGTCAGAGTCACATTGTTGGTCAAAAAGTGCTTCTCTCGCTCTGAAAAGCATTTTGCACACATAAAAACTTGACATGTGAATATTTCTGTTACTTTCAATGGAAACGTGTTATTATGCTTACAAAAGGGTTATTTAAGCATAAACCACCATTTGGGAGTGAATTCCATTAGTTTTGAGCAATATCAAAATTGAAAGGTCAGAATCACATTGTTGGTCAAAAAGTGCTTCTCTCGCTCTGAAAAGCATTTTGCACTCATAAAAACTTGACATGTGAATATTTCTGTTTCTTTCAATGGAAACGTGTTATTATGCTTACAAAAGGGTTATTTAAGCATAAACCACCATTTGGGAGTGAATTCCATTAGTTTTGAGCAATATCAAAATTGAAAGGTCAGAATCACATTGTTGGTCAAAAAGTGCTTCTCTCGCTCTGAAAAGCATTTTGCACACATAAAAACTTGACATGTGAATATTTCTGTTACTTTCAATGGAAACGTGTTATTATGCTTACAAAAGGGTTATTTAAGCATAAACCACCATTTGGGAGTGAATTCCATTAGTTTTGAGCAATATCAACATTGTAAGGTCAGAATCACATTGTTGGTCAAAAAGTGCTTCTCTCGCGCTGAAAAGCATTTTGCACACATAAAAACTAGAAACGTGAATATTTCTGTTACTTTCAATGGAAACGTGTTATTATGCTTACAAAAGGGTTATTTAAGCATAAACCACCATTTGGGAGTGAATTCCATTAGTTTTGAGCAATATCAAAATTGAAATGTCAGAATCACATTGTTGGTCAAAAAGTGCTTCTCTCGCTCTGAAAAGCATTTTGCACACATAAAAACTTGACATGTGAATATTTCTGTTACTTTCAATGGAAACGTGTTGTTATGCTTACAAAAGGGTTATTTAAGCATAAACCACCATTTGGGAGTGAATTCCATTAGTTTTGAGCAATATCAAAATTGAAAGGTCAGAGTCACATTGTTGGTCAAAAAGTGCTTCTCTCGCTCTGAAAAGCATTTTGCACGCATAAAAACTTGACATGTGAATATTTCTGTTTCTTTCAATGGAAACGTGTTATTATGCTTACAAAAGGGTTATTTAAGCATAAACCACCATTTGGGAGTGAATTCCATTAGTTTTGAGCAATATCAAAATTGAAAGGTCAGAATCACATTGTTGGTCAAAAAGTGCTTCTCTCGCTCTGAAAAGCATTTTGCACACATAAAAACTTGACATGTGAATATTTCTGTTACTTTCAATGGAAACGTGTTATTATGCTTACAAAAGGGTTATTTAAGCATAAACCACCATTTGGGAGTGAATTCCATTAGTTTTGAGCAATATCAACATTGTAAGGTCAGAATCACATTGTTGGTCAAAAAGTGCTTCTCTCGCGCTGAAAAGCATTTTGCACACATAAAAACTAGAAACGTGAATATTTCTGTTACTTTCAATGGAAACGTGTTATTATGCTTACAAAAGGGTTATTTAAGCATAAACCACCATTTGGGAGTGAATTCCATTAGTTTTGAGCAATATCAAAATTGAAAGGTCAGAATCACATTGTTGGTCAAAAAGTGCTTCTCTCGCTCTGAAAAGCATTTTGCACACATAAAAACTTGACATGTGAATATTTCTGTTACTTTCAATGGAAACGTGTTATTATGCTTACAAAAGGGTTATTTAAGCATAAACCACCATTTGGGAGTGAATTCCATTAGTTTTGAGCAATATCAAAATTGAAATGTCAGAGTCACATTAATGGTCAAAAAGTGCTTCTCTCGCTCTGAAAAGCATTTTGCACGCATAAAAACTTGACATGTGAATATTTCTGTTTCTTTCAATGGAAACGTGTTATTATGCTTACAAAAGGGTTATTTAAGCATAAACCACCATTTGGGAGTGAATTCCATTAGTTTTGAGCAATATCAAAATTGAAAGGTCAGAATCACATTGTTGGTCAAAAAGTGCTTCTCTCGCTCTGAAAAGCATTTTGCACGCATAAAAACTTGACATGTGAATATTTCTGTTTCTTTCAATGGAAACGTGTTATTATGCTTACAAAAGGGTTATTTAAGCATAAACCACCATTTGGGAGTGAATTCCATTAGTTTTGAGTAATATCAAAATTGAAAGGTCAGAATCACATTGTTGGTCAAAAAGTGCTTCTCTCGCTCTGAAAAGCATTTTGCACACATAAAAACTTGACATGTGAATATTTCTGTTACTTTCAATGGAAACGTGTTATTATGCTTACAAAAGGGTTATTTAAGCATAAACCACCATTTGGGAGTGAATTCCATTAGTTTTGAGCAATATCAAAATTGAAAGGTCAGAATCACATTGTTGGTCAAAAAGTGCTTCTCTCGCTCTGAAAAGCATTTTGCACACATAAAAACTTGACATGTGAATATTTCTGTTACTTTCAATGGAAACGTGTTATTATGCTTACAAAAGGGTTATTTAAGCATAAACCACCATTTGGGAGTGAATTCCATTAGTTTTGAGCAATATCAAAATTGAAGGTCAGAGTCACATTGTTGGTCAAAAAGTGCTTCTCTCGCTCTGAAAAGCATTTTGCACACATAAAAACTTGACATGTGAATATTTCTGTTACTTTCAATGGAAACGTGTTATTATGCTTACAAAAGGGTTATTTAAGCATAAACCACCATTTGGGAGTGAATTCCATTAGTTTTGAGCAATATCAAAATTGAAAGGTCAGAATCACATTGTTGGTCAAAAAGTGCTTCTCTCGCTCTGAAAAGCATTTTGCACGCATAAAAACTTGACATGTGAATATTTCTGTTTCTTTCAATGGAAACGTGTTATTATGCTTACAAAAGGGTTATTTAAGCATAAACCACCATTTGGGAGTGAATTCCATTAGTTTTGAGCAATATAAAAATTGAAAGGTCAGAGTCACATTGTTGGTCAAAAAGTGCTTCTCTCGCTCTGAAAAGCATTTTGCACACATAAAAACTTGACATGTGAATATTTCTGTTACTTTCAATGGAAACGTGTTATTATGCTTACTAAAGGGTTATTTAAGCATAAACCACCATTTGGGAGTGAATTCCATTAGTTTTGAGCTATATCAAAATTGAAAGGTCAGAGTCACATTGTTGGTCAAAAAGTGCTTCTCTCGCTCTGAAAAGCATTTTGCACACATAAAAACTTGACATGTGAATATTTCTGTTACTTTCAATGGAAACGTGTTATTATGCTTACAAAAGGGTTATTTAAGCATAAACCACCATTTGGGAGTGAATTCCATTAGTTTTGAGCAATATCAAAATTGAAAGGTCAGAGTCACATTGTTGGTCAAAAAGTGCTTCTCTCGCTCTGAAAAGCATTTTGCACGCATAAAAACTTGACATGTGAATATTTCTGTTTCTTTCAATGGAAACGTGTTATTATGCTTACAAAAGGGTTATTTAAGCATAAACCACCATTTGGGAGTGAATTCCATTAGTTTTGAGCAATATCAAAATTGAAGGTCAGAGTCACATTGTTGGTCAAAAAGTTCTCTCGCTCTGAAAAGCATTTTGCACACATAAAAACTTGACATGTGAATATTTCTGTTACTTTCAATGGAAACGTGTTATTATGCTTACAAAAGGGTTATTTAAGCATAAACCACCATTTGGGAGTGAATTCCATTAGTTTTGAGCAATATCAACATTGTAAGGTAAAAATCACATTGTTGGTCAAAAAGTGCTTCTCTCGCTCTGAAAAGCATTTTGCACGCATAAAAACTTGACATGTGAATATTTCTGTTTCTTTCAATTCAAACAAACGTGTTATTATGCTTACAAAAGGGTTATTTAAGCATAAACCACCATTTGGGAGTGAATTCATTAGTTTTGAGCAATATCAACATTGTAAGGTAAAAATCACATTGTTGGTCAAAAAGTGCTTCTCTCGCTCTGAAAAGCATTTTGCACGCATAAAAACTTGACATGTGAATATTTCTGTTTCTTTCAATGGAAACGTGTTATTATGCTTACAAAAGGGTTATTTAAGCATAAACCACCATTTGGGAGTGAATTCCATTAGTTTTGAGCAATATCAAAATTGAAAGGTCAGAATCACATTGTTGGTGAAAAAGTGCTTCTCTCGCTCTGAAAAGCATTTTGCACACATAAAAACTTGACATGTGAATATTTCTGTTACTTTCAATGGAAACGTGTTATTATGCTTACAAAAGGGTTATTTAAGCATAAACCACCATTTGGGAGTGAATTCCATTAGTTTTGAGCAATATCAACATTGTAAGGTAAAAATCACATTGTTGGTCAAAAAGTGCTTCTCTCGCTCTGAAAAGCATTTTGCACGCATAAAAACTTGACATGTGAATATTCTGTTTCTTTCAATGGAAACGTGTTATTATGCTTACAAAAGGGTTATTTAAGCATAAACCACCATTTGGGAGTGAATTCCATTAGTTTTGAGCAATATCAAAATTGAAAGGTCAGAATCACATTGTTGGTCAAAAAGTGCTTCTCTCGCTCTGAAAAGCATTTTGCACACATAAAAACTTGACATGTGAATATTTCTGTTACTTTCAATGGAAACGTGTTATTATGCTTACAAAAGGGTTATTAAGCATAAACCACCATTTGGGAGTGAATTCCATTAGTTTTGAGCAATATCAAAATTGAAAGGTAAAAATCACATTGTTGGTCAAAAAGTGCTTCTCTCGCTCCTGAAAAGCATTTTGCACGCATAAAAACTTGACATGTGAATATTTCTGTTTCTTTCAATTCAAACGTGTTATTATGCTTACAAAAGGGTTATTTAAGCATAAACCACCATTTGGGAGTGAATTCCATTAGTTTTGAGCAATATCAAAATTGAAAGGTCAGAATCACATTGTTGGTCAAAAAGTGCTTCTCTCGCTCTGAAAAGCATTTTGCACGCATAAAAACTTGACATGTGAATATTTCTGTTTCTTTCAATGGAAACGTGTTATTATGCTTACAAAAGGGTTATTTAAGCATAAACCACCATTTGGGAGTGAATTCCATTAGTTTTGAGCAATATCAAAATTGAAAGGTCAGAATCACATTGTTGGTCAAAAAGTGCTTCTCTCGCTCTGAAAAGCATTTTGCACACATAAAAACTTGACATGTGAATATTTCTGTTACTTTCAATGGAAACGTGTTATTATGCTTACAAAAGGGTTATTTAAGCATAAACCACCATTTGGGAGTGAATTCCATTAGTTTTGAGCAATATCAACATTGTAGGTAAAAATCACATTGTTGGTCAAAAAGTGCTTCTCTCGCTCTGAAAAGCATTTTGCACGCATAAAAACTTGACATGTGAATATTTCTGTTTCTTTCAATTCAAACGTGTTATTATGCTTACAAAAGGGTTATTTAAGCATAAACCACCATTTGGGAGTGAATTCCATTAGTTTTGAGCAATATCAAAATTGAAAGGTCAGAATCACATTGTTGGTCAAAAAGTGCTTCTCTCGCTCTGAAAAGCATTTTGCACACATAAAAACTTGACATGTGAATATTTCTGTTACTTTCAATGGAAACGTGTTATTATGCTTACAAAAGGGTTATTTAAGCATAAACCACCATTTGGGAGTGAATTCCATTAGTTTTGAGCAATATCAAAATTGAAAGGTAAAAATCACATTGTTGGTCAAAAAGTGCTTCTCTCGCTCTGAAAAGCATTTTGCACGCATAAAAACTTGACATGTGAATATTTCTGTTTCTTTCAATTCAAACGTGTTATTATGCTTACAAAAGGGTTATTTAAGCATAAACCACCATTTGGGAGTGAATTCCATTAGTTTTGAGCAATATCAAAATTGAAAGGTCAGAATCACATTGTTGGTCAAAAAGTGCTTCTCTCGCTCTGAAAAGCATTTTGCACGCATAAAAACTTGACATGTGAATATTTCTGTTTCTTTCAATGGAAACGTGTTATTATGCTTACAAAAGGGTTATTTAAGCATAAACCACCATTTGGGAGTGAATTCCATTAGTTTTGAGCAATATCAAAATTGAAAGGTCAGAATCACATTGTTGGTCAAAAAGTGCTTCTCTCGCTCTGAAAAGCATTTTGCACGCATAAAAACTTGACATGTGAATATTTCTGTTTCTTTCAATGGAAACGTGTTATTATGCTTACAAAAGGGTTATTTAAGCATAAACCACCATTTGGGAGTGAATTCCATTAGTTTTGAGCAATATCAAAATTGAAAGGTCAGAGTCACATTGTTGGTCAAAAAGTGCTTCTCTCGCTCTGAAAAGCATTTTGCACGCATAAAAACTTGACATGTGAATATTTCTGTTTCTTTCAATGGAAACGTGTTATTATGCTTACAAAAGGGTTATTTAAGCATAAACCACCATTTGGGAGTGAATTCCATTAGTTTTGAGCAATATCAAAATTGAAAGGTCAGAATCACATTGTTGGTGAAAAAGTGCTTCTCTCGCTCTGAAAAGCATTTTGCACACATAAAAACTTGACATGTGAATATTTCTGTTACTTTCAATGGAAACGTGTTATTATGCTTACAAAAGGGTTATTTAAGCATAAACCACCATTTGGGAGTGAATTCCATTAGTTTTGAGCAATATCAACATTGTAAGGTAAAAATCACATTGTTGGTCAAAAAGTGCTTCTCTCGCTCTGAAAAGCATTTTGCACGCATAAAAACTTGACATGTGAATATTTCTGTTTCTTTCAATTCAAACGTGTTATTATGCTTACAAAAGGGTTATTTAAGCATAAACCACCATTTGGGAGTGAATTCCATTAGTTTTGAGCAATATCAACATTGTAAGGTAAAAATCACATTGTTGGTCAAAAAGTGCTTCTCTCGCTCTGAAAAGCATTTTGCACGCATAAAAACTTGACATGTGAATATTTCTGTTTCTTTCAATGGAAACGTGTTATTATGCTTACAAAAGGGTTATTTAAGCATAAACCACCATTTGGGAGTGAATTCCATTAGTTTTGAGCAATATCAAAATTGAAAGGTCAGAATCACATTGTTGGTGAAAAAATGCTTCTCTCGCTCTGAAAAGCATTTTGCACACATAAAAACTTGACATGTGAATATTTCTGTTACTTTCAATGGAAACGTGTTATTATGCTTACAAAAGGGTTATTTAAGCATAAACCACCATTTGGGAGTGAATTCCATTAGTTTTGAGCAATATCAACATTGTAAGGTAAAAATCACATTGTTGGTCAAAAAGTGCTTCTCTCGCTCTGAAAAGCATTTTGCACGCATAAAAACTTGACATGTGAATATTTCTGTTTCTTTCAATTCAAACGTGTTATTATGCTTACAAAAGGGTTATTTAAGCATAAACCACCATTTGGGAGTGAATTCCATTAGTTTTGAGCAATATCAAAATTGAAAGGTCAGAATCACATTGTTGGTCAAAAAGTGCTTCTCTCGCTCTGAAAAGCATTTTGCACACATAAAAACTTGACATGTGAATATTTCTGTTACTTTCAATGGAAACGTGTTATTATGCTTACAAAAGGGTTATTTAAGCATAAACCACCATTTGGGAGTGAATTCCATTAGTTTTGAGCAATATCAAAATTGAAAGGTAAAAATCACATTGTTGGTCAAAAAGTGCTTCCCTAGCTCTGAAAAGCATTTTGCACGCATAAAAACTTGACATGTGAATATTTCTGTTTCTTTCAATTCAAACGTGTTATTATGCTTACAAAAGGGTTATTTAAGCATAAACCACCATTTGGGAGTGAATTCCATTAGTTTTGAGCAATATCAAAATTGAAAGGTCAGAATCACATTGTTGGTCAAAAAGTGCTTCTCTCGCTCTGAAAAGCATTTTGCACGCATAAAAACTTGACATGTGAATATTTCTGTTTCTTTCAATGGAAACGTGTTATTATGCTTACAAAAGGGTTATTTAAGCATAAACCACCATTTGGGAGTGAATTCCATTAGTTTTGAGCAATATCAAAATTGAAAGGTCAGAATCACATTGTTGGTCAAAAAGTGCTTCTCTCGCTCTGAAAAGCATTTTGCACACATAAAAACTTGACATGTGAATATTTCTGTTACTTTCAATGGAAACGTGTTATTATGCTTACAAAAGGGTTATTTAAGCATAAACCACCATTTGGGAGTGAATTCCATTAGTTTTGAGCAATATCAAAATTGAAAGGTCAGAATCACATTGTTGGTCAAAAAGTGCTTCTCTCGCTCTGAAAAGCATTTTGCACACATAAAAACTTGACATGTGAATATTTCTGTTACTTTCAATGGAAACGTGTTATTATGCTTACAAAAGGGTTATTTAAGCATAAACCACCATTTGGGAGTGAATTCCATTAGTTTTGAGCAATATCAAAATTGAAAGGTCAGAGTCACATTGTTGGTCAAAAAGTGCTTCTCTCGCTCTGAAAAGCATTTTGCACGCATAAAAACTTGACATGTGAATATTCCTGTTTCTTTCAATTCAAACGTGTTATTATGCTTACAAAAGGGTTATTTAAGCATAAACCACCATTTGGGAGTGAATTCCATTAGTTTTGAGCAATATCAAAATTGAAAGGTCAGAATCACATTGTTGGTCAAAAAGTGCTTCTCTCGCTCTGAAAAGCATTTTGCACACATAAAAACTTGACATGTGAATATTTCTGTTACTTTCAATGGAAACGTGTTATTATGCTTACAAAAGGGTTATTTAAGCATAAACCACCATTTGGGAGTGAATTCCATTAGTTTTGAGCAATATCAAAATTGAAAGGTCAGAGTCACATTGTTGGTCAAAAAGTGCTTCTCTCGCTCTGAAAAGCATTTTGCACACATAAAAACTTGACATGTGAATATTTCTGTTACTTTCAATGGAAACGTGTTATTATGCTTACAAAAGGGTTATTTAAGCATAAACCACCATTTGGGAGTGAATTCCATTAGTTTTGAGCAATATCAACATTGTAAGGTAAAAATCACATTGTTGGTCAAAAAGTGCTTCTCTCGCTCTGAAAAGCATTTTGCACGCATAAAAACTTGACATGTGAATATTTCTGTTTCTTTCAATGGAAACGTGTTATTATGCTTACAAAAGGGTTATTTAAGCATAAACCACCATTTGGGAGTGAATTCCATTAGTTTTGAGCAATATCAAAATTGAAAGGTCAGAATCACATTGTTGGTCAAAAAGTGCTTCTCTCGCTCTGAAAAGCATTTTGCACACATAAAAACTTGACATGTGAATATTTCTGTTACTTTCAATGGAAACGTGTTATTATGCTTACAAAAGGGTTATTTAAGCATAAACCACCATTTGGGAGTGAATTCCATTAGTTTTGAGCAATATCAAAATTGAAAGGTCAGAGTCACATTGTTGGTCAAAAAGTGCTTCTCTCGCTCTGAAAAGCATTTTGCACGCATAAAAACTTGACATGTGAATATTTCTGTTTCTTTCAATGGAAACGTGTTATTATGCTTACAAAAGGGTTATTTAAGCATAAACCACCATTTGGGAGTGAATTCCATTAGTTTTGAGCAATATCAAAATTGAAAGGTCAGAGTCACATTGTTGGTCAAAAAGTGCTTCTCTCGCTCTGAAAAGCATTTTGCACGCATAAAAACTTGACATGTGAATATTTCTGTTTCTTTCAATGGAAACGTGTTATTATGCTTACAAAAGGGTTATTTAAGCATAAACCACCATTTGGGAGTGAATTCCATTAGTTTTGAGCAATATCAAAATTTAAAGGTCAGAATCACATTGTTGGTCAAAAAGTGCTTCTCTCGCTCTGAAAAACATTTTGCACACATAAAAACTTGACATGTGAATATTTCTGTTACTTTCAATGGAAACGTGTTATTATGCTTACAAAAGGGTTATTTAAGCATGAACCACCATTTGGGAGTGAATTCCATTAGTTTTGAGCAATATCAACATTGTAAGGTAAAAATCACATTGTTGGTCAAAAAGTGCTTCTCTCGCTCTGAAAAGCATTTTGCACGCATAAAAGCTTGACATGTGAATATTTCTGTTTCTTTCAATGGAAACGTGTTATTATGCTTACAAAAGGGTTATTTAAGCATAAACCACCATTTGGGAGTGAATTCCATTAGTTTTGAGCAATATCAAAATTGAAAGGTCAGAATCACATTGTTGGTGAAAAAGTGCTTCTCTCGCTCTGAAAAGCATTTTGCACACATAAAAACTTGACATGTGAATATTTCTGTTACTTTCAATGGAAACGTGTTATTATGCTTACAAAAGGGTTATTTAAGCATAAACCACCATTTGGGAGTGAATTCCATTAGTTTTGAGCAATATCAACATTGTAAGGTAAAAATCACATTGTTGGTCAAAAAGTGCTTCTCTCGCTCTGAAAAGCATTTTGCACGCATAAAAACTTGACATGTGAATATTTCTGTTTCTTTCAATTCAAACGTGTTATTATGCTTACAAAAGGGTTATTTAAGCATAAACCACCATTTGGGAGTGAATTCCATTAGTTTTGAGCAATATCAAAATTGAAAGGTCAGAATCACATTGTTGGTCAAAAAGTGCTTCTCTCGCTCTGAAAAGCATTTTGCACACATAAAAACTTGACATGTGAATATTTCTGTTACTTTCAATGGAAACGTGTTATTATGCTTACAAAAGGGTTATTTAAGCATAAACCACCATTTGGGAGTGAATTCCATTAGTTTTGAGCAATATCAAAATTGAAAGGTAAAAATCACATTGTTGGTCAAAAAGTGCTTCTCTCGCTCTGAAAAGCATTTTGCACGCATAAAAACTTGACATGTGAATATTTCTGTTTCTTTCAATTCAAACGTGTTATTATGCTTACAAAAGGGTTATTTAAGCATAAACCACCATTTGGGAGTGAATTCCATTAGTTTTGAGCAATATCAAAATTGAAAGGTCAGAATCACATTGTTGGTCAAAAAGTGCTTCTCTCGCTCTGAAAAGCATTTTGCACGCATAAAAACTTGACATGTGAATATTTCTGTTTCTTTCAATGGAAACGTGTTATTATGCTTACAAAAGGGTTATTTAAGCATAAACCACCATTTGGGAGTGAATTCCATTAGTTTTGAGCAATATCAAAATTGAAAGGTCAGAATCACATTGTTGGTCAAAAAGTGCTTCTCTCGCTCTGAAAAGCATTTTGCACGCATAAAAACTTGACATGTGAATATTTCTGTTTCTTTCAATGGAAACGTGTTATTATGCTTACAAAAGGGTTATTTAAGCATAAACCACCATTTGGGAGTGAATTCCATTAGTTTTGAGCAATATCAAAATTGAAAGGTCAGAGTCACATTGTTGGTCAAAAAGTGCTTCTCTCGCTCTGAAAAGCATTTTGCACGCATAAAAACTTGACATGTGAATATTTCTGTTTCTTTCAATGGAAACGTGTTATTATGCTTACAAAAGGGTTATTTAAGCATAAACCACCATTTGGGAGTGAATTCCATTAGTTTTGAGCAATATCAAAATTGAAAGGTCAGAATCACATTGTTGGTGAAAAAGTGCTTCTCTCGCTCTGAAAAGCATTTTGCACACATAAAAACTTGACATGTGAATATTTCTGTTACTTTCAATGGAAACGTGTTATTATGCTTACAAAAGGGTTATTTAAGCATAAACCACCATTTGGGAGTGAATTCCATTAGTTTTGAGCAATATCAAAATTGAAAGGTCAGAGTCACATTGTTGGTCAAAAAGTGCTTCTCTCGCTCTGAAAAGCATTTTGCACGCATAAAAACTTGACATGTGAATATTTCTGTTTCTTTCAATGGAAACGTGTTATTATGCTTACAAAAGGGTTATTTAAGCATAAACCACCATTTGGGAGTGAATTCCATTAGTTTTGAGCAATATCAAAATTGAAAGGTCAGAGTCACATTGTTGGTCAAAAAGTGCTTCTCTCGCTCTGAAAAGCATTTTGCACGCATAAAAACTTGACATGTGAATATTTCTGTTTCTTTCAATGGAAACGTGTTATTATGCTTACAAAAGGGTTATTTAAGCATAAACCACCATTTGGGAGTGAATTCCATTAGTTTTGAGCAATATCAAAATTGAAAGGTCAGAATCACATTGTTGGTCAAAAAGTGCTTCTCTCGCTCTGAAAAACATTTTGCACACATAAAAACTTGACATGTGAATATTTCTGTTACTTTCAATGGAAACGTGTTATTATGCTTACAAAAGGGTTATTTAAGCATAAACCACCATTTGGGAGTGAATTCCATTAGTTTTGAGCAATATCAAAATTGAAAGGTCAGAATCACATTGTTGGTCAAAAAGTGCTTCTCTCGCTCTGAAAAGCATTTTGCACACATAAAAACTTGACATGTGAATATTTCTGTTACTTTCAATGGAAACGTGTTATTATGCTTACAAAAGGGTTATTTAAGCATAAACCACCATTTGGGAGTGAATTCCATTAGTTTTGAGCAATATCAAAATTGAAAGGTCAGAGTCACATTGTTGGTCAAAAAGTGCTTCTCTCGCTCTGAAAAGCATTTTGCACGCATAAAAACTTGACATGTGAATATTCCTGTTTCTTTCAATTCAAACGTGTTATTATGCTTACAAAAGGGTTATTTAAGCATAAACCACCATTTGGGAGTGAATTCCATTAGTTTTGAGCAATATCAAAATTGAAAGGTCAGAATCACATTGTTGGTCAAAAAGTGCTTCTCTCGCTCTGAAAAGCATTTTGCACACATAAAAACTTGACATGTGAATATTTCTGTTACTTTCAATGGAAACGTGTTATTATGCTTACAAAAGGGTTATTTAAGCATAAACCACCATTTGGGAGTGAATTCCATTAGTTTTGAGCAATATCAAAATTGAAAGGTCAGAGTCACATTGTTGGTCAAAAAGTGCTTCTCTCGCTCTGAAAAGCATTTTGCACACATAAAAACTTGACATGTGAATATTTCTGTTACTTTCAATGGAAACGTGTTATTATGCTTACAAAAGGGTTATTTAAGCATAAACCACCATTTGGGAGTGAATTCCATTAGTTTTGAGCAATATCAACATTGTAAGGTAAAAATCACATTGTTGGTCAAAAAGTGCTTCTCTCGCTCTGAAAAGCATTTTGCACACATAAAAACTTGACATGTGAATATTTCTGTTACTTTCAATGGAAACGTGTTATTATGCTTACAAAAGGGTTATTTAAGCATAAACCACCATTTGGGAGTGAATTCCATTAGTTTTGAGCAATATCAAAATTGAAAGGTCAGAGTCACATTGTTGGTCAAAAAGTGCTTCTCTCGCTCTGAAAAGCATTTTGCACGCATAAAAACTTGACATGTGAATATTTCTGTTTCTTTCAATGGAAACGTGTTATTATGCTTACAAAAGGGTTATTTAAGCATAAACCACCATTTGGGAGTGAATTCCATTAGTTTTGAGCAATATCAAAATTGAAAGGTCAGAGTCACATTGTTGGTCAAAAAGTGCTTCTCTCGCTCTGAAAAGCATTTTGCACGCATAAAAACTTGACATGTGAATATTTCTGTTTCTTTCAATGGAAACGTGTTATTATGCTTACAAAAGGGTTATTTAAGCATAAACCACCATTTGGGAGTGAATTCCATTAGTTTTGAGCAATATCAAAATTTAAAGGTCAGAATCACATTGTTGGTCAAAAAGTGCTTCTCTCGCTCTGAAAAACATTTTGCACACATAAAAACTTGACATGTGAATATTTCTGTTACTTTCAATGGAAACGTGTTATTATGCTTACAAAAGGGTTATTTAAGCATAAACCACCATTTGGGAGTGAATTCCATTAGTTTTGAGCAATATCAACATTGTAAGGTAAAAATCACATTGTTGGTCAAAAAGTGCTTCTCTCGCTCTGAAAAGCATTTTGCACGCATAAAAACTTGACATGTGAATATTTCTGTTTCTTTCAATGGAAACGTGTTATCATGCTTACAAAAGGGTTATTTAAGCATAAACCACCATTTGGGAGTGAATTCCATTAGTTTTGAGCAATATCAAAATTGAAAGGTCAGAATCACATTGTTGGTGAAAAAGTGCTTCTCTCGCTCTGAAAAGCATTTTGCACACATAAAAACTTGACATGTGAATATTTCTGTTACTTTCAATGGAAACGTGTTATTATGCTTACAAAAGGGTTATTTAAGCATAAACCACCATTTGGGAGTGAATTCCATTAGTTTTGAGCAATATCAACATTGTAAGGTAAAAATCACATTGTTGGTCAAAAAGTGCTTCTCTCGCTCTGAAAAGCATTTTGCACGCATAAAAACTTGACATGTGAATATTTCTGTTTCTTTCAATTCAAACGTGTTATTATGCTTACAAAAGGGTTATTTAAGCATAAACCACCATTTGGGAGTGAATTCCATTAGTTTTGAGCAATATCAAAATTGAAAGGTCAGAATCACATTGTTGGTCAAAAAGTGCTTCTCTCGCTCTGAAAAGCATTTTGCACACATAAAAACTTGACATGTGAATATTTCTGTTACTTTCAATGGAAACGTGTTATTATGCTTACAAAAGGGTTATTTAAGCATAAACCACCATTTGGGAGTGAATTCCATTAGTTTTGAGCAATATCAAAATTGAAAGGTAAAAATCACATTGTTGGTCAAAAAGTGCTTCTCTCGCTCTGAAAAGCATTTTGCACACATAAAAACTTGACATGTGAATATTTCTGTTTCTTTCAATTCAAACGTGTTATTATGCTTACAAAAGGGTTATTTAAGCATAAACCACCATTTGGGAGTGAATTCCATTAGTTTTGAGCAATATCAAAATTGAAAGGTCAGAATCACATTGTTGGTCAAAAAGTGCTTCTCTCGCTCTGAAAAGCATTTTGCACGCATAAAAACTTGACATGTGAATATTTCTGTTTCTTTCAATGGAAACGTGTTATTATGCTTACAAAAGGGTTATTTAAGCATAAACCACCATTTGGGAGTGAATTCCATTAGTTTTGAGCAATATCAAAATTGAAAGGTCAGAATCACATTGTTGGTCAAAAAGTGCTTCTCTCGCTCTGAAAAGCATTTTGCACGCATAAAAACTTGACATGTGAATATTTCTGTTTCTTTCAATGGAAACGTGTTATTATGCTTACAAAAGGGTTATTTAAGCATAAACCACCATTTGGGAGTGAATTCCATTAGTTTTGAGCAATATCAAAATTGAAAGGTCAGAGTCACATTGTTGGTCAAAAAGTGCTTCTCTCGCTCTGAAAAGCATTTTGCACGCATAAAAACTTGACATGTGAATATTTCTGTTTCTTTCAATGGAAACGTGTTATTATGCTTACAAAAGGGTTATTTAAGCATAAACCACCATTTGGGAGTGAATTCCATTAGTTTTGAGCAATATCAAAATTGAAAGGTCAGAATCACATTGTTGGTGAAAAAGTGCTTCTCTCGCTCTGAAAAGCATTTTGCACGCATAAAAACTTGACATGTGAATATTTCTGTTACTTTCAATGGAAACGTGTTATTATGCTTACAAAAGGGTTATTTAAGCATAAACCACCATTTGGGAGTGAATTCCATTAGTTTTGAGCAATATCAACATTGTAAGGTAAAAATCACATTGTTGGTCAAAAAGTGCTTCTCTCGCTCTGAAAAGCATTTTGCACGCATAAAAACTTGACATGTGAATATTTCTGTTTCTTTCAATTCAAACGTGTTATTATGCTTACAAAAGGGTTATTTAAGCATAAACCACCATTTGGGAGTGAATTCCATTAGTTTTGAGCAATATCAACATTGTAAGGTAAAAATCACATTGTTGGTCAAAAAGTGCTTCTCTCGCTCTGAAAAGCATTTTGCACGCATAAAAACTTGACATGTGAATATTTCTGTTTCTTTCAATGGAAACGTGTTATTATGCTTACAAAAGGGTTATTTAAGCATAAACCACCATTTGGGAGTGAATTCCATTAGTTTTGAGCAATATCAAAATTGAAAGGTCAGAATCACATTGTTGGTGAAAAAGTGCTTCTCTCGCTCTGAAAAGCATTTTGCACACATAAAAACTTGACATGTGAATATTTCTGTTACTTTCAATGGAAACGTGTTATTATGCTTACAAAAGGGTTATTTAAGCATAAACCACCATTTGGGAGTGAATTCCATTAGTTTTGAGCAATATCAACATTGTAAGGTAAAAATCACATTGTTGGTCAAAAAGTGCTTCTCTCGCTCTGAAAAGCATTTTGCACGCATAAAAACTTGACATGTGAATATTTCTGTTTCTTTCAATTCAAACGTGTTATTATGCTTACAAAAGGGTTATTTAAGCATAAACCACCATTTGGGAGTGAATTCCATTAGTTTTGAGCAATATCAAAATTGAAAGGTCAGAATCACATTGTTGGTCAAAAAGTGCTTCTCTCGCTCTGAAAAGCATTTTGCACACATAAAAACTTGACATGTGAATATTTCTGTTACTTTCAATGGAAACGTGTTATTATGCTTACAAAAGGGTTATTTAAGCATAAACCACCATTTGGGAGTGAATTCCATTAGTTTTGAGCAATATCAAAATTGAAAGGTAAAAATCACATTGTTGGTCAAAAAGTGCTTCTCTCGCTCTGAAAAGCATTTTGCACGCATAAAAACTTGACATGTGAATATTTCTGTTTCTTTCAATTCAAACGTGTTATTATGCTTACAAAAGGGTTATTTAAGCATAAACCACCATTTGGGAGTGAATTCCATTAGTTTTGAGCAATATCAAAATTGAAAGGTCAGAATCACATTGTTGGTCAAAAAGTGCTTCTCTCGCTCTGAAAAGCATTTTGCACGCATAAAAACTTGACATGTGAATATTTCTGTTTCTTTCAATGGAAACGTGTTATTATGCTTACAAAAGGGTTATTTAAGCATAAACCACCATTTGGGAGTGAATTCCATTAGTTTTGAGCAATATCAAAATTGAAAGGTCAGAATCACATTGTTGGTGAAAAAGTGCTTCTCTCGCTCTGAAAAGCATTTTGCACACATAAAAACTTGACATGTGAATATTTCTGTTACTTTCAATGGAAACGTGTTATTATGCTTACAAAAGGGTTATTTAAGCATAAACCACCATTTGGGAGTGAATTCCATTAGTTTTGAGCAATATCAACATTGTAAGGTAAAAATCACATTGTTGGTCAAAAAGTGCTTCTCTCGCTCTGAAAAGCATTTTGCACGCATAAAAACTTGACATGTGAATATTTCTGTTTCTTTCAATTCAAACGTGTTATTATGCTTACAAAAGGGTTATGTAAGCATAAACCACCATTTGGGAGTGAATTCCATTAGTTTTGAGCAATATCAACATTGTAAGGTAAAAATCACATTGTTGGTCAAAAAGTGCTTCTCTCGCTCTGAAAAGCATTTTGCACGCATAAAAACTTGACATGTGAATATTTCTGTTTCTTTCAATGGAAACGTGTTATTATGCTTACAAAAGGGTTATTTAAGCATAAACCACCATTTGGGAGTGAATTCCATTAGTTTTGAGCAATATCAAAATTGAAAGGTCAGAATCACATTGTTGGTGAAAAAGTGCTTCTCTCGCTCTGAAAAGCATTTTGCACACATAAAAACTTGACATGTGAATATTTCTGTTACTTTCAATGGAAACGTGTTATTATGCTTACAAAAGGGTTATTTAAGCATAAACCACCATTTGGGAGTGAATTCCATTAGTTTTGAGCAATATCAACATTGTAAGGTAAAAATCACATTGTTGGTCAAAAAGTGCTTCTCTCGCTCTGAAAAGCATTTTGCACGCATAAAAACTTGACATGTGAATATTTCTGTTTCTTTCAATTCAAACGTGTTATTATGCTTACAAAAGGGTTATTTAAGCATAAACCACCATTTGGGAGTGAATTCCATTAGTTTTGAGCAATATCAAAATTGAAAGGTCAGAATCACATTGTTGGTCAAAAAGTGCTTCTCTCGCTCTGAAAAGCATTTTGCACACATAAAAACTTGACATGTGAATATTTCTGTTACTTTCAATGGAAACGTGTTATTATGCTTACAAAAGGGTTATTTAAGCATAAACCACCATTTGGGAGTGAATTCCATTAGTTTTGAGCAATATCAAAATTGAAAGGTAAAAATCACATTGTTGGTCAAAAAGTGCTTCTCTCGCTCTGAAAAGCATTTTGCACGCATAAAAACTTGACATGTGAATATTTCTGTTTCTTTCAATTCAAACGTGTTATTATGCTTACAAAAGGGTTATTTAAGCATAAACCACCATTTGGGAGTGAATTCCATTAGTTTTGAGCAATATCAAAATTGAAAGGTCAGAATCACATTGTTGGTCAAAAAGTGCTTCTCTCGCTCTGAAAAGCATTTTGCACGCATAAAAACTTGACATGTGAATATTTCTGTTTCTTTCAATGGAAACGTGTTATTATGCTTACAAAAGGGTTATTTAAGCATAAACCACCATTTGGGAGTGAATTCCATTAGTTTTGAGCAATATCAAAATTGAAAGGTCAGAATCACATTGTTGGTCAAAAAGTGCTTCTCTCGCTCTGAAAAGCATTTTGCACACATAAAAACTTGACATGTGAATATTTCTGTTACTTTCAATGGAAACGTGTTATTATGCTTACAAAAGGGTTATTTAAGCATAAACCACCATTTGGGAGTGAATTCCATTAGTTTTGAGCAATATCAAAATTGAAAGGTCAGAATCACATTGTTGGTCAAAAAGTGCTTCTCTCGCTCTGAAAAGCATTTTGCACACATAAAAACTTGACATGTGAATATTTCTGTTACTTTCAATGGAAACGTGTTATTATGCTTACAAAAGGGTTATTTAAGCATAAACCACCATTTGGGAGTGAATTCCATTAGTTTTGAGCAATATCAAAATTGAAAGGTCAGAGTCACATTGTTGGTCAAAAAGTGCTTCTCTCGCTCTGAAAAGCATTTTGCACGCATAAAAACTTGACATGTGAATATTCCTGTTTCTTTCAATTCAAACGTGTTATTATGCTTACAAAAGGGTTATTTAAGCATAAACCACCATTTGGGAGTGAATTCCATTAGTTTTGAGCAATATCAAAATTGAAAGGTCAGAATCACATTGTTGGTCAAAAAGTGCTTCTCTCGCTCTGAAAAGCATTTTGCACACATAAAAACTTGACATGTGAATATTTCTGTTACTTTCAATGGAAACGTGTTATTATGCTTACAAAAGGGTTATTTAAGCATAAACCACCATTTGGGAGTGAATTCCATTAGTTTTGAGCAATATCAAAATTGAAAGGTCAGAGTCACATTGTTGGTCAAAAAGTGCTTCTCTCGCTCTGAAAAGCATTTTGCACACATAAAAACTTGACATGTGAATATTTCTGTTACTTTCAATGGAAACGTGTTATTATGCTTACAAAAGGGTTATTTAAGCATAAACCACCATTTGGGAGTGAATTCCATTAGTTTTGAGCAATATCAACATTGTAAGGTAAAAATCACATTGTTGGTCAAAAAGTGCTTCTCTCGCTCTGAAAAGCATTTTGCACGCATAAAAACTTGACATGTGAATATTTCTGTTTCTTTCAATGGAAACGTGTTATTATGCTTACAAAAGGGTTATTTAAGCATAAACCACCATTTGGGAGTGAATTCCATTAGTTTTGAGCAATATCAAAATTGAAAGGTCAGAATCACATTGTTGGTCAAAAAGTGCTTCTCTCGCTCTGAAAAGCATTTTGCACACATAAAAACTTGACATGTGAATATTTCTGTTACTTTCAATGGAAACGTGTTATTATGCTTACAAAAGGGTTATTTAAGCATAAACCACCATTTGGGAGTGAATTCCATTAGTTTTGAGCAATATCAAAATTGAAAGGTCAGAGTCACATTGTTGGTCAAAAAGTGCTTCTCTCGCTCTGAAAAGCATTTTGCACGCATAAAAACTTGACATGTGAATATTTCTGTTTCTTTCAATGGAAACGTGTTATTATGCTTACAAAAGGGTTATTTAAGCATAAACCACCATTTGGGAGTGAATTCCATTAGTTTTGAGCAATATCAAAATTGAAAGGTCAGAGTCACATTGTTGGTCAAAAAGTGCTTCTCTCGCTCTGAAAAGCATTTTGCACGCATAAAAACTTGACATGTGAATATTTCTGTTTCTTTCAATGGAAACGTGTTATTATGCTTACAAAAGGGTTATTTAAGCATAAACCACCATTTGGGAGTGAATTCCATTAGTTTTGAGCAATATCAAAATTTAAAGGTCAGAATCACATTGTTGGTCAAAAAGTGCTTCTCTCGCTCTGAAAAACATTTTGCACACATAAAAACTTGACATGTGAATATTTCTGTTACTTTCAATGGAAACGTGTTATTATGCTTACAAAAGGGTTATTTAAGCATAAACCACCATTTGGGAGTGAATTCCATTAGTTTTGAGCAATATCAACATTGTAAGGTAAAAATCACATTGTTGGTCAAAAAGTGCTTCTCTCGCTCTGAAAAGCATTTTGCACGCATAAAAACTTGACATGTGAATATTTCTGTTTCTTTCAATGGAAACGTGTTATTATGCTTACAAAAGGGTTATTTAAGCATAAACCACCATTTGGGAGTGAATTCCATTAGTTTTGAGCAATATCAAAATTGAAAGGTCAGAATCACATTGTTGGTGAAAAAGTGCTTCTCTCGCTCTGAAAAGCATTTTGCACACATAAAAACTTGACATGTGAATATTTCTGTTACTTTCAATGGAAACGTGTTATTATGCTTACAAAAGGGTTATTTAAGCATAAACCACCATTTGGGAGTGAATTCCATTAGTTTTGAGCAATATCAACATTGTAAGGTAAAAATCACATTGTTGGTCAAAAAGTGCTTCTCTCGCTCTGAAAAGCATTTTGCACGCATAAAAACTTGACATGTGAATATTTCTGTTTCTTTCAATGGAAACGTGTTATTATGCTTACAAAAGGGTTATTTAAGCATAAACCACCATTTGGGAGTGAATTCCATTAGTTTTGAGCAATATCAAAATTGAAAGGTCAGAATCACATTGTTGGTCAAAAAGTGCTTCTCTCGCTCTGAAAAGCATTTTGCACACATAAAAACTTGACATGTGAATATTTCTGTTACTTTCAATGGAAACGTGTTATTATGCTTACAAAAGGGTTATTTAAGCATAAACCACCATTTGGGAGTGAATTCCATTAGTTTTGAGCAATATCAAAATTGAAAGGTCAGAATCACATTGTTGGTCAAAAAGTGCTTCTCTCGCTCTGAAAAGCATTTTGCACACATAAAAACTTGACATGTGAATATTTCTGTTACTTTCAATGGAAACGTGTTATTATGCTTACAAAAGGGTTATTTAAGCATAAACCACCATTTGGGAGTGAATTCCATTAGTTTTGAGCAATATCAAAATTGAAAGGTCAGAGTCACATTGTTGGTCAAAAAGTGCTTCTCTCGCTCTGAAAAAAATTTTGCACGCATAAAAACTTGACATGTGAATATTCCTGTTTCTTTCAATTCAAACGTGTTATTATGCTTACAAAAGGGTTATTTAAGCATAAACCACCATTTGGGAGTGAATTCCATTAGTTTTGAGCAATATCAAAATTGAAAGGTCAGAATCACATTGTTGGTCAAAAAGTGCTTCTCTCGCTCTGAAAAGCATTTTGCACACATAAAAACTTGACATGTGAATATTTCTGTTACTTTCAATGGAAACGTGTTATTATGCTTACAAAAGGGTTATTTAAGCATAAACCACCATTTGGGAGTGAATTCCATTAGTTTTGAGCAATATCAAAATTGAAAGGTCAGAGTCACATTGTTGGTCAAAAAGTGCTTCTCTCGCTCTGAAAAGCATTTTGCACACATAAAAACTTGACATGTGAATATTTCTGTTACTTTCAATGGAAACGTGTTATTATGCTTACAAAAGGGTTATTTAAGCATAAACCACCATTTGGGAGTGAATTCCATTAGTTTTGAGCAATATCAACATTGTAAGGTAAAAATCACATTGTTGGTCAAAAAGTGCTTCTCTCGCTCTGAAAAGCATTTTGCACGCATAAAAACTTGACATGTGAATATTTCTGTTTCTTTCAATGGAAACGTGTTATTATGCTTACAAAAGGGTTATTTAAGCATAAACCACCATTTGGGAGTGAATTCCATTAGTTTTGAGCAATATCAAAATTGAAAGGTCAGAATCACATTGTTGGTCAAAAAGTGCTTCTCTCGCTCTGAAAAGCATTTTGCACACATAAAAACTTGACATGTGAATATTTCTGTTACTTTCAATGGAAACGTGTTATTATGCTTACAAAAGGGTTATTTAAGCATAAACCACCATTTGGGAGTGAATTCCATTAGTTTTGAGCAATATCAAAATTGAAAGGTCAGAGTCACATTGTTGGTCAAAAAGTGCTTCTCTCGCTCTGAAAAGCATTTTGCACGCATAAAAACTTGACATGTGAATATTTCTGTTTCTTTCAATGGAAACGTGTTATTATGCTTACAAAAGGGTTATTTAAGCATAAACCACCATTTGGGAGTGAATTCCATTAGTTTTGAGCAATATCAAAATTGAAAGGTCAGAGTCACATTGTTGGTCAAAAAGTGCTTCTCTCGCTCTGAAAAGCATTTTGCACGCATAAAAACTTGACATGTGAATATTTCTGTTTCTTTCAATGGAAACGTGTTATTATGCTTACAAAAGGGTTATTTAAGCATAAACCACCATTTGGGAGTGAATTCCATTAGTTTTGAGCAATATCAAAATTTAAAGGTCAGAATCACATTGTTGGTCAAAAAGTGCTTCTCTCGCTCTGAAAAACATTTTGCACACATAAAAACTTGACATGTGAATATTTCTGTTACTTTCAATGGAAACGTGTTATTATGCTTACAAAAGGGTTATTTAAGCATAAACCACCATTTGGGAGTGAATTCCATTAGTTTTGAGCAATATCAACATTGTAAGGTAAAAATCACATTGTTGGTCAAAAAGTGCTTCTCTCGCTCTGAAAAGCATTTTGCACGCATAAAAACTTGACATGTGAATATTTCTGTTTCTTTCAATGGAAACGTGTTATTATGCTTACAAAAGGGTTATTTAAGCATAAACCACCATTTGGGAGTGAATTCCATTAGTTTTGAGCAATATCAAAATTGAAAGGTCAGAATCACATTGTTGGTCAAAAAGTGCTTCTCTCGCTCTGAAAAGCATTTTGCACACATAAAAACTTGACATGTGAATATTTCTGTTACTTTCAATGGAAACGTGTTATTATGCTTACAAAAGGGTTATTTAAGCATAAACCACCATTTGGGAGTGAATTCCATTAGTTTTGAGCAATATCAACATTGTAAGGTAAAAATCACATTGTTGGTCAAAAAGTGCTTCTCTCGCTCTGAAAAGCATTTTGCACACATAAAAACTTGACATGTGAATATTTCTGTTTCTTTCAATTCAAACGTGTTATTATGCTTACAAAAGGGTTATTTAAGCATAAACCACCATTTGGGAGTGAATTCCATTAGTTTTGAGCAATATCAACATTGTAAGGTAAAAATCACATTGTTGGTCAAAAAGTGCTTCTCTCGCTCTGAAAAGCATTTTGCACGCATAAAAACTTGACATGTGAATATTTCTGTTTCTTTCAATGGAAACGTGTTATTATGCTTACAAAAGGGTTATTTAAGCATAAACCACCATTTGGGAGTGAATTCCATTAGTTTTGAGCAATATCAAAATTGAAAGGTCAGAATCACATTGTTGGTCAAAAAGTGCTTTTCTCGCTCTGAAAAGCATTTTGCACACATAAAAACTTGACATGTGAATATTTCTGTTACTTTCAATGGAAACGTGTTATTATGCTTACAAAAGGGTTATTTAAGCATAAACCACCATTTGGGAGTGAATTCCATTAGTTTTGAGCAATATCAAAATTGAAAGGTCAGAGTCACATTGTTGGTCAAAAAGTGCTTCTCTCGCTCTGAAAAGCATTTTGCACGCATAAAAACTTGACATGTGAATATTTCTGTTTCTTTCAATGGAAACGTGTTATTATGCTTACAAAAGGGTTATTTAAGCATAAACCACCATTTGGGAGTGAATTCCATTAGTTTTGAGCAATATCAAAATTGAAAGGTCAGAGTCACATTGTTGGTCAAAAAGTGCTTCTCTCGCTCTGAAAAGCATTTTGCACGCATAAAAACTTGACATGTGAATATTTCTGTTTCTTTCAATGGAAACGTGTTATTATGCTTACAAAAGGGTTATTTAAGCATAAACCACCATTTGGGAGTGAATTCCATTAGTTTTGAGCAATATCAAAATTTAAAGGTCAGAATCACATTGTTGGTCAAAAAGTGCTTCTCTCGCTCTGAAAAACATTTTGCACACATAAAAACTTGACATGTGAATATTTCTGTTACTTT
Organism: Pollachius pollachius; assembly: GCF_949987615.1. Taxonomy (NCBI): domain Eukaryota; kingdom Metazoa; phylum Chordata; class Actinopteri; order Gadiformes; family Gadidae; genus Pollachius; species Pollachius pollachius. Next base: position 34,224 of record NW_027641284.1, read on the forward strand.
CAATGGAAACGTGTTATTATGCTTACAAAAGGGTTATTTAAGCATAAACCACCATTTGGGAGTGAATTCCATTAGTTTTGAGCAATATCAACATTGTAAGGTAAAAATCACATTGTTGGTCAAAAAGTGCTTCTCTCGCTCTGAAAAGCATTTTGCACGCATAAAAACTTGACATGTGAATATTTCTGTTTCTTTCAATGGAAACGTGTTATTATGCTTACAAAAGGGTTATTTAAGCATAAACCACCATTTGGGAGTGAATTCCATTAGTTTTGAGCAATATCAAAATTGAAAGGTCAGAATCACATTGTTGGTGAAAAAGTGCTTCTCTCGCTCTGAAAAGCATTTTGCACACATAAAAACTTGACATGTGAATATTTCTGTTACTTTCAATGGAAACGTGTTATTATGCTTACAAAAGGGTTATTTAAGCATAAACCACCATTTGGGAGTGAATTCCATTAGTTTTGAGCAATATCAACATTGTAAGGTAAAAATCACATTGTTGGTCAAAAAGTGCTTCTCTCGCTCTGAAAAGCATTTTGCACGCATAAAAACTTGACATGTGAATATTTCTGTTTCTTTCAATGGAAACGTGTTATTATGCTTACAAAAGGGTTATTTAAGCATAAACCACCATTTGGGAGTGAATTCCATTAGTTTTGAGCAATATCAAAATTGAAAGGTCAGAATCACATTGTTGGTCAAAAAGTGCTTCTCTCGCTCTGAAAAGCATTTTGCACACATAAAAACTTGACATGTGAATATTTCTGTTACTTTCAATGGAAACGTGTTATTATGCTTACAAAAGGGTTATTTAAGCATAAACCACCATTTGGGAGTGAATTCCATTAGTTTTGAGCAATATCAAAATTGAAAGGTCAGAATCACATTGTTGGTCAAAAAGTGCTTCTCTCGCTCTGAAAAGCATTTTGCACACATAAAAACTTGACATGTGAATATTTCTGTTACTTTCAATGGAAACGTGTTATTATGCTTACAAAAGGGTTATTTAAGCATAAACCACCATTTGGGAGTGAATTCCATTAGTTTTGAGCAATATCAAAATTGAAAGGTCAGAGTCACATTGTTGGTCAAAAAGTGCTTCTCTCGCTCTGAAAAGCATTTTGCACGCATAAAAACTTGACATGTGAATATTTCTGTTTCTTTCAATGGAAACGTGTTATTATGCTTACAAAAGGGTTATTTAAGCATAAACCACCATTTGGGAGTGAATTCCATTAGTTTTGAGCAATATCAAAATTGAAAGGTCAGAGTCACATTGTTGGTCAAAAAGTGCTTCTCTCGCTCTGAAAAGCATTTTGCACACATAAAAACTTGACATGTGAATATTTCTGTTACTTTCAATGGAAACGTGTTATTATGCTTACAAAAGGGTTATTTAAGCATAAACCACCATTTGGGAGTGAATTCCATTAGTTTTGAGCAATATCAACATTGTAAGGTAAAAATCACATTGTTGGTCAAAAAGTGCTTCTCTCGCTCTGAAAAGCATTATGCACGCATAAAAACTTGACATGTGAATATTTCTGTTTCTTTCAATGGAAACGTGTTATTATGCTTACAAAAGGGTTATTTAAGCATAAACCACCATTTGGGAGTGAATTCCATTAGTTTTGAGCAATATCAAAATTGAAAGGTCAGAATCACATTGTTGGTCAAAAAGTGCTTCTCTCGCTCTGAAAAGCATTTTGCACACATAAAAACTTGACATGTGAATATTTCTGTTACTTTCAATGGAAACGTGTTATTATGCTTACAAAAGGGTTATTTAAGCATAAACCACCATTTGGGAGTGAATTCCATTAGTTTTGAGCAATATCAAAATTGAAAGGTCAGAGTCACATTGTTGGTCAAAAAGTGCTTCTCTCGCTCTGAAAAGCATTTTGCACGCATAAAAACTTGACATGTGAATATTTCTGTTTCTTTCAATGGAAACGTGTTATTATGCTTACAAAAGGGTTATTTAAGCATAAACCACCATTTGGGAGTGAATTCCATTAGTTTTGAGCAATATCAAAATTTAAAGGTCAGAATCACATTGTTGGTCAAAAAGTGCTTCTCTCGCTCTGAAAAACATTTTGCACACATAAAAACTTGACATGTGAATATTTCTGTTACTTTCAATGGAAACGTGTTATTATGCTTACAAAAGGGTTATTTAAGCATAAACCACCATTTGGGAGTGAATTCCATTAGTTTTGAGCAATATCAACATTGTAAGGTAAAAATCACATTGTTGGTCAAAAAGTGCTTCTCTCGCTCTGAAAAGCATTTTGCACGCATAAAAACTTGACATGTGAATATTTCTGTTTCTTTCAATGGAAACGTGTTATTATGCTTACAAAAGGGTTATTTAAGCATAAACCACCATTTGGGAGTGAATTCCATTAGTTTTGAGCAATATCAAAATTGAAAGGTCAGAATCACATTGTTGGTGAAAAAGTGCTTCTCTCGCTCTGAAAAGCATTTTGCACACATAAAAACTTGACATGTGAATATTTCTGTTACTTTCAATGGAAACGTGTTATTATGCTTACAAAAGGGTTATTTAAGCATAAACCACCATTTGGGAGTGAATTCCATTAGTTTTGAGCAATATCAACATTGTAAGGTAAAAATCACATTGTTGGTCAAAAAGTGCTTCTCTCGCTCTGAAAAGCATTTTGCACGCATAAAAACTTGACATGTGAATATTTCTGTTTCTTTCAATGGAAACGTGTTATTATGCTTACAAAAGGGTTATTTAAGCATAAACCACCATTTGGGAGTGAATTCCATTAGTTTTGAGCAATATCAAAATTGAAAGGTCAGAATCACATTGTTGGTCAAAAAGTGCTTCTCTCGCTCTGAAAAGCATTTTGCACACATAAAAACTTGACATGTGAATATTTCTGTTACTTTCAATGGAAACGTGTTATTATGCTTACAAAAGGGTTATTTAAGCATAAACCACCATTTGGGAGTGAATTCCATTAGTTTTGAGCAATATCAAAATTGAAAGGTCAGAGTCACATTGTTGGTCAAAAAGTGCTTCTCTCGCTCTGAAAAGCATTTTGCACGCATAAAAACTTGACATGTGAATATTTCTGTTTCTTTCAATGGAAACGTGTTATTATGCTTACAAAAGGGTTATTTAAGCATAAACCACCATTTGGGAGTGAATTCCATTAGTTTTGAGCAATATCAAAATTGAAAGGTCAGAATCACATTGTTGGTCAAAAAGTGCTTCTCTCGCTCTGAAAAGCATTTTGCACACATAAAAACTTGACATGTGAATATTTCTGTTACTTTCAATGGAAACGTGTTATTATGCTTACAAAAGGGTTATTTAAGCATAAACCACCATTTGGGAGTGAATTCCATTAGTTTTGAGCAATATCAAAATTGAAAGGTCAGAATCACATTGTTGGTCAAAAAGTGCTTCTCTCGCTCTGAAAAGCATTTTGCACACATAAAAACTTGACATGTGAATATTTCTGTTACTTTCAATGGAAACGTGTTATTATGCTTACAAAAGGGTTATTTAAGCATAAACCACCATTTGGGAGTGAATTCCATTAGTTTTGAGCAATATCAAAATTTAAAGGTCAGAATCACATTGTTGGTCAAAAAGTGCTTCTCTCGCTCTGAAAAACATTTTGCACACATAAAAACTTGACATGTGAATATTTCTGTTACTTTCAATGGAAACGTGTTATTATGCTTACAAAAGGGTTATTTAAGCATAAACCACCATTTGGGAGTGAATTCCATTAGTTTTGAGCAATATCAACATTGTAAGGTAAAAATCACATTGTTGGTCAAAAAGTGCTTCTCTCGCTCTGAAAAGCATTTTGCACGCATAAAAACTTGACATGTGAATATTTCTGTTTCTTTCAATGGAAACGTGTTATTATGCTTACAAAAGGGTTATTTAAGCATAAACCACCATTTGGGAGTGAATTCCATTAGTTTTGAGCAATATCAAAATTGAAAGGTCAGAATCACATTGTTGGTGAAAAAGTGCTTCTCTCGCTCTGAAAAGCATTTTGCACACATAAAAACTTGACATGTGAATATTTCTGTTACTTTCAATGGAAACGTGTTATTATGCTTACAAAAGGGTTATTTAAGCATAAACCACCATTTGGGAGTGAATTCCATTAGTTTTGAGCAATATCAACATTGTAAGGTAAAAATCACATTGTTGGTCAAAAAGTGCTTCTCTCGCTCTGAAAAGCATTTTGCACGCATAAAAACTTGACATGTGAATATTTCTGTTTCTTTCAATGGAAACGTGTTATTATGCTTACAAAAGGGTTATTTAAGCATAAACCACCATTTGGGAGTGAATTCCATTAGTTTTGAGCAATATCAAAATTGAAAGGTCAGAATCACATTGTTGGTGAAAAAGTGCTTCTCTCGCTCTGAAAAGCATTTTGCACACATAAAAACTTGACATGTGAATATTTCTGTTACTTTCAATGGAAACGTGTTATTATGCTTACAAAAGGGTTATTTAAGCATAAACCACCATTTGGGAGTGAATTCCATTAGTTTTGAGCAATATCAACATTGTAAGGTAAAAATCACATTGTTGGTCAAAAAGTGCTTCTCTCGCTCTGAAAAGCATTTTGCACGCATAAAAACTTGACATGTGAATATTTCTGTTTCTTTCAATGGAAACGTGTTATTATGCTTACAAAAGGGTTATTTAAGCATAAACCACCATTTGGGAGTGAATTCCATTAGTTTTGAGCAATATCAAAATTGAAAGGTCAGAATCACATTGTTGGTGAAAAAGTGCTTCTCTCGCTCTGAAAAGCATTTTGCACACATAAAAACTTGACATGTGAATATTTCTGTTACTTTCAATGGAAACGTGTTATTATGCTTACAAAAGGGTTATTTAAGCATAAACCACCATTTGGGAGTGAATTCCATTAGTTTTGAGCAATATCAAAATTGAAAGGTCAGAATCACATTGTTGGTCAAAAAGTGCTTCTCTCGCTCTGAAAAGCATTTTGCACACATAAAAACTTGACATGTGAATATTTCTGTTACTTTCAATGGAAACGTGTTATTATGCTTACAAAAGGGTTATTTAAGCATAAACCACCATTTGGGAGTGAATTCCATTAGTTTTGAGCAATATCAAAATTGAAAGGTCAGAGTCACATTGTTGGTCAAAAAGTGCTTCTCTCGCTCTGAAAAGCATTTTGCACGCATAAAAACTTGACATGTGAATATTTCTGTTTCTTTCAATGGAAACGTGTTATTATGCTTACAAAAGGGTTATTTAAGCATAAACCACCATTTGGGAGTGAATTCCATTAGTTTTGAGCAATATCAAAATTGAAAGGTCAGAGTCACATTGTTGGTCAAAAAGTGCTTCTCTCGCTCTGAAAAGCATTTTGCACACATAAAAACTTGACATGTGAATATTTCTGTTACTTTCAATGGAAACGTGTTATTATGCTTACAAAAGGGTTATTTAAGCATAAACCACCATTTGGGAGTGAATTCCATTAGTTTTGAGCAATATCAACATTGTAAGGTAAAAATCACATTGTTGGTCAAAAAGTGCTTCTCTCGCTCTGAAAAGCATTATGCACGCATAAAAACTTGACATGTGAATATTTCTGTTTCTTTCAATGGAAACGTGTTATTATGCTTACAAAAGGGTTATTTAAGCATAAACCACCATTTGGGAGTGAATTCCATTAGTTTTGAGCAATATCAAAATTGAAAGGTCAGAATCACATTGTTGGTCAAAAAGTGCTTCTCTCGCTCTGAAAAGCATTTTGCACACATAAAAACTTGACATGTGAATATTTCTGTTACTTTCAATGGAAACGTGTTATTATGCTTACAAAAGGGTTATTTAAGCATAAACCACCATTTGGGAGTGAATTCCATTAGTTTTGAGCAATATCAAAATTGAAAGGTCAGAGTCACATTGTTGGTCAAAAAGTGCTTCTCTCGCTCTGAAAAGCATTTTGCACGCATAAAAACTTGACATGTGAATATTTCTGTTTCTTTCAATGGAAACGTGTTATTATGCTTACAAAAGGGTTATTTAAGCATAAACCACCATTTGGGAGTGAATTCCATTAGTTTTGAGCAATATCAAAATTTAAAGGTCAGAATCACATTGTTGGTCAAAAAGTGCTTCTCTCGCTCTGAAAAACATTTTGCACACATAAAAACTTGACATGTGAATATTTCTGTTACTTTCAATGGAAACGTGTTATTATGCTTACAAAAGGGTTATTTAAGCATAAACCACCATTTGGGAGTGAATTCCATTAGTTTTGAGCAATATCAACATTGTAAGGTAAAAATCACATTGTTGGTCAAAAAGTGCTTCTCTCGCTCTGAAAAGCATTTTGCACGCATAAAAACTTGACATGTGAATATTTCTGTTTCTTTCAATGGAAACGTGTTATTATGCTTACAAAAGGGTTATTTAAGCATAAACCACCATTTGGGAGTGAATTCCATTAGTTTTGAGCAATATCAAAATTGAAAGGTCAGAATCACATTGTTGGTGAAAAAGTGCTTCTCTCGCTCTGAAAAGCATTTTGCACACATAAAAACTTGACATGTGAATATTTCTGTTACTTTCAATGGAAACGTGTTATTATGCTTACAAAAGGGTTATTTAAGCATAAACCACCATTTGGGAGTGAATTCCATTAGTTTTGAGCAATATCAACATTGTAAGGTAAAAATCACATTGTTGGTCAAAAAGTGCTTCTCTCGCTCTGAAAAGCATTTTGCACGCATAAAAACTTGACATGTGAATATTTCTGTTTCTTTCAATGGAAACGTGTTATTATGCTTACAAAAGGGTTATTTAAGCATAAACCACCATTTGGGAGTGAATTCCATTAGTTTTGAGCAATATCAAAATTGAAAGGTCAGAATCACATTGTTGGTCAAAAAGTGCTTCTCTCGCTCTGAAAAGCATTTTGCACACATAAAAACTTGACATGTGAATATTTCTGTTACTTTCAATGGAAACGTGTTATTATGCTTACAAAAGGGTTATTTAAGCATAAACCACCATTTGGGAGTGAATTCCATTAGTTTTGAGCAATATCAAAATTGAAAGGTCAGAGTCACATTGTTGGTCAAAAAGTGCTTCTCTCGCTCTGAAAAGCATTTTGCACGCATAAAAACTTGACATGTGAATATTTCTGTTTCTTTCAATGGAAACGTGTTATTATGCTTACAAAAGGGTTATTTAAGCATAAACCACCATTTGGGAGTGAATTCCATTAGTTTTGAGCAATATCAAAATTGAAAGGTCAGAATCACATTGTTGGTCAAAAAGTGCTTCTCTCGCTCTGAAAAGCATTTTGCACACATAAAAACTTGACATGTGAATATTTCTGTTACTTTCAATGGAAACGTGTTATTATGCTTACAAAAGGGTTATTTAAGCATAAACCACCATTTGGGAGTGAATTCCATTAGTTTTGAGCAATATCAAAATTGAAAGGTCAGAATCACATTGTTGGTCAAAAAGTGCTTCTCTCGCTCTGAAAAGCATTTTGCACACATAAAAACTTGACATGTGAATATTTCTGTTACTTTCAATGGAAACGTGTTATTATGCTTACAAAAGGGTTATTTAAGCATAAACCACCATTTGGGAGTGAATTCCATTAGTTTTGAGCAATATCAAAATTGAAAGGTCAGAGTCACATTGTTGGACAAAAAGTGCTTCTCTCGCTCTGAAAAGCATTTTGCACGCATAAAAACTTGACATGTGAATATTTCTGTTTCTTTCAATGGAAACGTGTTATTATGCTTACAAAAGGGTTATTTAAGCATAAACCACCATTTGGGAGTGAATTCCATTAGTTTTGAGCAATATCAAAATTGAAAGGTAAAAATCACATTGTTGGTCAAAAAGTGCTTCTCTCGCTCTGAAAAGCATTTTGCACGCATAAAAACTTGACATGTGAATATTTCTGTTTCTTTCAATTCAAACGTGTTATTATGCTTACAAAAGGGTTATTTAAGCATAAACCACCATTTGGGAGTGAATTCCATTAGTTTTGAGCAATATCAAAATTGAAAGGTCAGAGTCACATTGTTGGTCAAAAAGTGCTTCTCTCGCTCTGAAAAGCATTTTGCACGCATAAAAACTTGACATGTGAATATTCCTGTTTCTTTCAATTCAAACGTGTTATTATGCTTACAAAAGGGTTATTTAAGCATAAACCACCATTTGGGAGTGAATTCCATTAGTTTTGAGCAATATCAAAATTGAAAGGTCAGAATCACATTGTTGGTCAAAAAGTGCTTCTCTCGCTCTGAAAAGCATTTTGCACACATAAAAACTTGACATGTGAATATTTCTGTTACTTTCAATGGAAACGTGTTATTATGCTTACAAAAGGGTTATTTAAGCATAAACCACCATTTGGGAGTGAATTCCATTAGTTTTGAGCAATATCAAAATTGAAAGGTCAGAGTCACATTGTTGGTCAAAAAGTGCTTCTTTCGCTCTGAAAAGCATTTTGCACGCATAAAAACTTGACATGTGAATATTTCTGTTACTTTCAATGGAAACGTGTTATTATGCTTACAAAAGGGTTATTTAAGCATAAACCACCATTTGGGAGTGAATTCCATTAGTTTTGAGCAATATCAACATTGTAAGGTAAAAATCACATTGTTGGTCAAAATGTGCTTCTCTCGCTCTGAAAAGCATTTTGCACGCATAAAAACTTGACATGATTTCTGTTTCTTTCAATGGAAACGTGTTATTATGCTTACAAAAGGGTTATTTAAGCATAAACCACCATTGGGAGTGAATTCCATTAGTTTTGAGCAATATCAAAATTGAAAGGTCAGAGTCACATTGTTGGTCAAAAAGTGCTTCTCTCTCGCTCTGAAAAGCATTTTGCACACATAAAAACTTGACATGTGAATATTTCTGTTACTTTCAATGGAAACGTGTTATTATGCTTACAAAAGGGTTATTTAAGCATAAACCACCATTTGGGAGTGAATTCCATTAGTTTTGAGCAATATCAACATTGTAAGGTAAAAATCACATTGTTGGTCAAAAAGTGCTTCTCTCGCTCTGAAAAGCATTTTGCACGCATAAAAACTTGACATGTGAATATTTCTGTTTCTTTCAATGGAAACGTGTTATTATGCTTACAAAAGGGTTATTTAAGCATAAACCACCATTTGGGAGTGAATTCATTAGTTTTGAGCAATATCAAAATTGAAAGGTCAGAGTCACATTGTTGGTCAAAAAGTGCTTCTCTCGCTCTGAAAAGCATTTTGCACACATAAAAACTTGACATGTGAATATTTCTGTTACTTTCAATGGAAACGTGTTATTATGCTTACAAAAGGGTTATTTAAGCATAAACCACCATTTGGGAGTGAATTCCATTAGTTTTGAGCAATATCAAAATTGAAAGGTCAGAATCACATTGTTGGTCAAAAAGTGCTTCTCTCGCTCTGAAAAGCATTTTGCACACATAAAAACTTGACATGTGAATATTTCTGTTACTTTCAATGGAAACGTGTTATTATGCTTACAAAAGGGTTATTTAAGCATAAACCACCATTTGGGAGTGAATTCCATTAGTTTTGAGCAATATCAACATTGTAAGGTAAAAATCACATTGTTTGTCAAAAAGTGCTTCTCCTCGCTCTGAAAAGCATTTTGCACGCATAAAAACTTGACATGTGAATATTTCTGTTTCTTTCAATGGAAACGTGTTATTATGCTTACAAAAGGGTTATTTAAGCATAAACCACCATTTGGGAGTGAATTCCATTAGTTTGAGCAATATCAAAATTGAAAGGTCAGAGTCCACATTGTTGGTCAAAAAGTGCTTCTCTCGCTCTGAAAAGCATTTTGCACACATAAAAAACTTGACATGTGAATATTTCTGTTTCTTTCAATGGAAACGTGTTATTATGCTTACAAAAGGGTTATTTAAGCATAAACCACCATTTGGGAGTGAATTCCATTAGTTTTGAGCAATATCAAAATTGAAAGGTCAGAGTCACATTGTTGGTCAAAAAGTGCTTCTCTCGCTCTGAAAAGCATTTTGCACGCATAAAAACTTGACATGTGAATATTTCTGTTTCTTTCAATGGAAACGTGTTATTATGCTTACAAAAGGGTTATTTAAGCATAAACCACCATTTGGGAGTGAATTCCATTAGTTTTGAGCAATATCAACATTGTAAGGTAAAAATCACATTGTTGGTCAAAAAGTCCTTCTCTTCGCTCTGAAAAGCATTTTTCACGCATAAAAACTTGACATGTGAATATTTCTGTTTCTTTCAATGGAAAACGTGTTATTATGCTTACAAAAGGGTTATTTAAGCATAAACCACCATTTGGGAGTGAATTCCATTAGTTTTGAGCAATATCAACATTGTAAGGTAAAAATCACATTGTTGGACAAAAAGTGCTTCTCTCGCTCTGAAAAGCATTTTGCACGCATAAAAACTTGACATGTGAATATTTCTGTTTCTTTCAATGGAAACGTGTTATTATGCTTACAAAAGGGTTATTTAAGCATAAACCACCATTTGGGAGTGAATTCCATTAGTTTTGAGCATTATCAAAATTGAAAGGTCAGAATCACATTGTTGGTCAAAAAGTGCTTCTCTCGCTCTGAAAAGCATTTGCCACGCATAAAAACTTGACATGTGAATATTTCTGTTACTTTCAATGGAAACGTGTTATTATGCTTACAAAAGGGTTATTTAAAACATAAACCACCATTTGGGAGTGAATTCCATTAGTTTTGAGCAATATCAAAATGAAAGGTCAGAATCACATTGTTGGTCAAAAAGTGCTTCTCTCGCTCTGAAAAGCATTTTGCACACATAAAAACTTGACATGTGAATATTTCTGTTACTTTCAATGGAAAACGTGTTATTATGCTTACAAAAGGGTTATTTAAGCATAAACCACCATTTGGGAGTGAATTCCATTAGTTTTGAGCAATATCAACATTGTAAGGTAAAAATCACATTGTTGGTCAAAAAGTGCTTCTCTCGCTCTGAAAAGCATTTTGCACACATAAAAACTTGACATGTGAATATTTCTGTTACTTTCAATGGAAACGTGTTATTATGCTTACAAAAGGGTTATTTAAGCATAAACCACCATTTGGGAGTGAATTCCATTAGTTTTGAGCAATATCAACATTGTAAGGTAAAAATCACATTGTTGGTCAAAAAGTGCTTCTCTCGCTCTGAAAAGCATTTTGCACGCATAAAAACTTGACATGTGAATATTTCTGTTTCTTTCAATGGAAACGTGTTATTATGCTTACAAAAGGGTTATTTAAGCATAAACCACCATTTGGGAGTGAATTCCATTAGTTTTGAGCAATATCAAAATTGAAAGGTCAGAATCACATTGTTGGTCAAAAAGTGCTTCTCTCGCTCTGAAAAGCATTTTGCACACATAAAAACTTGACATGTGAATATTTCTGTTACTTTCAATGGAAACGTGTTATTATGCTTACAAAAGGGTTATTTAAGCATAAACCACCATTTGGGAGTGAATTCCATTAGTTTTGAGCAATATCAACATTGTAAGGTAAAAATCACATTGTTGGTCAAAAAGTGCTTCTCTCGCTCTGAAAAGCATTTTGCACGCATAAAAACTTGACATGTGAATATTTCTGTTTCTTTCAATTCAAACGTGTTATTATGCTTACAAAAGGGTTATTTAAGCATAAACCACCATTTGGGAGTGAATTCCATTAGTTTTGAGCAATATCAAAATTGAAAGGTCAGAATCACATTGTTGGTCAAAAAGTGCTTCTCTCGCTCTGAAAAGCATTTTGCACACATAAAAACTTGACATGTGAATATTTCTGTTACTTTCAATGGAAACGTGTTATTATGCTTACAAAAGGGTTATTTAAGCATAAACCACCATTTGGAAGTGAATTCCATTAGTTTTGAGCAATATCAAAATTGAAAGGTCAGAGTCACATTGTTGGTCAAAAAGTGCTTCTCTCGCTCTGAAAAGCATTTTGCACGCATAAAAACTTGACATGTGAATATTTCTGTTTCTTTCAATGGAAACGTGTTATTATGCTTACAAAAGGGTTATTTAAGCATAAACCACCATTTGGGAGTGAATTCCATTAGTTTTGAGCAATATCAAAATTGAAAGGTCAGAGTAACATTGTTGGTCAAAAAGTGCTTCTCTCGCTCTGAAAAGCATTTTGCACGCATAAAAACTTGACATGTGAATATTTCTGTTACTTTCAATGGAAACGTGTTATTATGCTTACAAAAGGGTTATTTAAGCATAAACCACCATTTGGGAGTGAATTCCATTAGTTTTGAGCAATATCAAAATTGAAAGGTCAGAGTCACATTGTTGGTCAAAAAGTGCTTCTCTCGCTCTGAAAAGCATTTTGCACACATAAAAACTTGACATGTGAATATTTCTGTTACTTTCAATGGAAACGTGTTATTATGCTTACAAAAGGGTTATTTAAGCATAAACCACCATTTGGGAGTGAATTCCATTAGTTTTGAGCAATATCAACATTGTAAGGTAAAAATCACATTGTTTGTCAAAAAGTGCTTCTCTCGCTCTGAAAAGCATTTTGCACGCTTAAAAACTTGACATGTGAATATTTCTGTTTCTTTCAATGGAAACGTGTTATTATGCTTACAAAAGGGTTATTTAAGCATAAACCACCATTTGGGAGTGAATTCCATTAGTTTTGAGCAATATTAAAATTGAAAGGTCAGAGTCACATTGTTGGTCAAAAAGTGCTTCTCTCGCTCTGAAAAGCATTTTGCACACATAAAAACTTGACATGTGAATATTTCTGTTTCTTTCAATGGAAACGTGTTATTATGCTTACAAAAGGGTTATTTAAGCATAAACCACCATTTGGGAGTGAATTCCATTAGTTTTGAGCAATATCAAAATTGAAAGGTCAGAGTCACATTGTTGGTCAAAAAGTGCTTCTCTCGCTCTGAAAAGCATTTTGCACGCATAAAAACTTGACATGTGAATATTTCTGTTTCTTTCAATGGAAACGTGTTATTATGCTTACAAAAGGGTTATTTAAGCATAAACCACCATTTGGGAGTGAATTCCATTAGTTTTGAGCAATATCAACATTGTAAGGTAAAAATCACATTGTTGGTCAAAAAGTGCTTCTCTCGCTCTGAAAAGCATTTTGCACGCATAAAAACTTGACATGTGAATATTTCTGTTTCTTTCAATGGAAACGTGTTATTATGCTTACAAAAGGGTTATTTAAGCATAAACCACCATTTGGGAGTGAATTCCATTAGTTTTGAGCAATATCAAAATTGAAAGGTCAGAGTCACATTGTTGGTCAAAAAGTGCTTCTCTCGCTCTGAAAAGCATTTTGCACACATAAAAACTTGACATGTGAATATTTCTGTTTCTTTCAATGGAAACGTGTTATTATGCTTACAAAAGGGTTATTTAAGCATAAACCACCATTTGGGAGTGAATTCCATTAGTTTTGAGCAATATCAAAATTGAAAGGTCAGAGTCACATTGTTGGTCAAAAAGTGCTTCTCTCGCTCTGAAAAGCATTTTGCACGCATAAAAACTTGACATGTGAATATTTCTGTTTCTTTCAATGGAAACGTGTTATTATGCTTACAAAAGGGTTATTTAAGCATAAACCACCATTTGGGAGTGAATTCCATTAGTTTTGAGCAATATCAACATTGTAAGGTAAAAATCACATTGTTGGTCAAAAAGTCCTTCTCTCGCTCTGAAAAGCATTTTGCACGCATAAAAACTTGACATGTGAATATTTCTGTTTCTTTCAATGGAAACGTGTTATTATGCTTACAAAAGGGTTATTTAAGCATAAACCACCATTTGGGAGTGAATTCCATTAGTTTTGAGCAATATCAACATTGTAAGGTAAAAATCACATTGTTGGACAAAAAGTGCTTCTCTCGCTCTGAAAAGCATTTTGCACGCATAAAAACTTGACATGTGAATATTTCTGTTTCTTTCAATGGAAACGTGTTATTATGCTTACAAAAGGGTTATTTAAGCATAAACCACCATTTGGGAGTGAATTCCATTAGTTTTGAGCATTATCAAAATTGAAAGGTCAGAATCACATTGTTGGTCAAAAAGTGCTTCTCTCGCTCTGAAAAGCATTTTGCACGCATAAAAACTTGACATGTGAATATTTCTGTTACTTTCAATGGAAACGTGTTATTATGCTTACAAAAGGGTTATTTAAACATAAACCACCATTTGGGAGTGAATTCCATTAGTTTTGAGCAATATCAAAATTGAAAGGTCAGAATCACATTGTTGGTCAAAAAGTGCTTCTCTCGCTCTGAAAAGCATTTTGCACACATAAAAACTTGACATGTGAATATTTCTGTTACTTTCAATGGAAACGTGTTATTATGCTTACAAAAGGGTTATTTAAGCATAAACCACCATTTGGGAGTGAATTCCATTAGTTTTGAGCAATATCAACATTGTAAGGTAAAAATCACATTGTTGGTCAAAAAGTGCTTCTCTCGCTCTGAAAAGCATTTTGCACACATAAAAACTTGACATGTGAATATTTCTGTTACTTTCAATGGAAACGTGTTATTATGCTTACAAAAGGGTTATTTAAGCATAAACCACCATTTGGGAGTGAATTCCATTAGTTTTGAGCAATATCAACATTGTAAGGTAAAAATCACATTGTTGGTCAAAAAGTGCTTCTCTCGCTCTGAAAAGCATTTTGCACGCATAAAAACTTGACATGTGAATATTTCTGTTTCTTTCAATGGAAACGTGTTATTATGCTTACAAAAGGGTTATTTAAGCATAAACCACCATTTGGGAGTGAATTCCATTAGTTTTGAGCAATATCAAAATTGAAAGGTCAGAATCACATTGTTGGTCAAAAAGTGCTTCTCTCGCTCTGAAAAGCATTTTGCACACATAAAAACTTGACATGTGAATATTTCTGTTACTTTCAATGGAAACGTGTTATTATGCTTACAAAAGGGTTATTTAAGCATAAACCACCATTTGGGAGTGAATTCCATTAGTTTTGAGCAATATCAACATTGTAAGGTAAAAATCACATTGTTGGTCAAAAAGTGCTTCTCTCGCTCTGAAAAGCATTTTGCACGCATAAAAACTTGACATGTGAATATTTCTGTTTCTTTCAATTCAAACGTGTTATTATGCTTACAAAAGGGTTATTTAAGCATAAACCACCATTTGGGAGTGAATTCCATTAGTTTTGAGCAATATCAACATTGTAAGGTAAAAATCACATTGTTGGACAAAAAGTGCTTCTCTCGCTCTGAAAAGCATTTTGCACGCATAAAAACTTGACATGTGAATATTTCTGTTTCTTTCAATGGAAACGTGTTATTATGCTTACAAAAGGGTTATTTAAGCATAAACCACCATTTGGGAGTGAATTCCATTAGTTTTGAGCATTATCAAAATTGAAAGGTCAGAATCACATTGTTGGTCAAAAAGTGCTTCTCTCGCTCTGAAAAGCATTTTGCACGCATAAAAACTTGACATGTGAATATTTCTGTTACTTTCAATGGAAACGTGTTATTATGCTTACAAAAGGGTTATTTAAACATAAACCACCATTTGGGAGTGAATTCCATTAGTTTTGAGCAATATCAAAATTGAAAGGTCAGAATCACATTGTTGGTCAAAAAGTGCTTCTCTCGCTCTGAAAAGCATTTTGCACACATAAAAACTTGACATGTGAATATTTCTGTTACTTTCAATGGAAACGTGTTATTATGCTTACAAAAGGGTTATTTAAGCATAAACCACCATTTGGGAGTGAATTCCATTAGTTTTGAGCAATATCAACATTGTAAGGTAAAAATCACATTGTTGGTCAAAAAGTGCTTCTCTCGCTCTGAAAAGCATTTTGCACACATAAAAACTTGACATGTGAATATTTCTGTTACTTTCAATGGAAACGTGTTATTATGCTTACAAAAGGGTTATTTAAGCATAAACCACCATTTGGGAGTGAATTCCATTAGTTTTGAGCAATATCAACATTGTAAGGTAAAAATCACATTGTTGGTCAAAAAGTGCTTCTCTCGCTCTGAAAAGCATTTTGCACGCATAAAAACTTGACATGTGAATATTTCTGTTTCTTTCAATGGAAACGTGTTATTATGCTTACAAAAGGGTTATTTAAGCATAAACCACCATTTGGGAGTGAATTCCATTAGTTTTGAGCAATATCAAAATTGAAAGGTCAGAATCACATTGTTGGTCAAAAAGTGCTTCTCTCGCTCTGAAAAGCATTTTGCACACATAAAAACTTGACATGTGAATATTTCTGTTACTTTCAATGGAAACGTGTTATTATGCTTACAAAAGGGTTATTTAAGCATAAACCACCATTTGGGAGTGAATTCCATTAGTTTTGAGCAATATCAACATTGTAAGGTAAAAATCACATTGTTGGTCAAAAAGTGCTTCTCTCGCTCTGAAAAGCATTTTGCACGCATAAAAACTTGACATGTGAATATTTCTGTTTCTTTCAATGGAAACGTGTTATTATGCTTACAAAAGGGTTATTTAAGCATAAACCACCATTTGGGAGTGAATTCCATTAGTTTTGAGCAATATCAACATTGTAAGGTAAAAATCACATTGTTGGACAAAAAGTGCTTCTCTCGCTCTGAAAAGCATTTTGCACGCATAAAAACTTGACATGTGAATATTTCTGTTTCTTTCAATGGAAACGTGTTATTATGCTTACAAAAGGGTTATTTAAGCATAAACCACCATTTGGGAGTGAATTCCATTAGTTTTGAGCATTATCAAAATTGAAAGGTCAGAATCACATTGTTGGTCAAAAAGTGCTTCTCTCGCTCTGAAAAGCATTTTGCACGCATAAAAACTTGACATGTGAATATTTCTGTTACTTTCAATGGAAACGTGTTATTATGCTTACAAAAGGGTTATTTAAACATAAACCACCATTTGGGAGTGAATTCCATTAGTTTTGAGCAATATCAAAATTGAAAGGTCAGAATCACATTGTTGGTCAAAAAGTGCTTCTCTCGCTCTGAAAAGCATTTTGCACACATAAAAACTTGACATGTGAATATTTCTGTTACTTTCAATGGAAACGTGTTATTATGCTTACAAAAGGGTTATTTAAGCATAAACCACCATTTGGGAGTGAATTCCATTAGTTTTGAGCAATATCAACATTGTAAGGTAAAAATCACATTGTTGGTCAAAAAGTGCTTCTCTCGCTCTGAAAAGCATTTTGCACACATAAAAACTTGACATGTGAATATTTCTGTTACTTTCAATGGAAACGTGTTATTATGCTTACAAAAGGGTTATTTAAGCATAAACCACCATTTGGGAGTGAATTCCATTAGTTTTGAGCAATATCAACATTGTAAGGTAAAAATCACATTGTTGGTCAAAAAGTGCTTCTCTCGCTCTGAAAAGCATTTTGCACGCATAAAAACTTGACATGTGAATATTTCTGTTTCTTTCAATGGAAACGTGTTATTATGCTTACAAAAGGGTTATTTAAGCATAAACCACCATTTGGGAGTGAATTCCATTAGTTTTGAGCAATATCAAAATTGAAAGGTCAGAATCACATTGTTGGTCAAAAAGTGCTTCTCTCGCTCTGAAAAGCATTTTGCACACATAAAAACTTGACATGTGAATATTTCTGTTACTTTCAATGGAAACGTGTTATTATGCTTACAAAAGGGTTATTTAAGCATAAACCACCATTTGGGAGTGAATTCCATTAGTTTTGAGCAATATCAACATTGTAAGGTAAAAATCACATTGTTGGTCAAAAAGTGCTTCTCTCGCTCTGAAAAGCATTTTGCACGCATAAAAACTTGACATGTGAATATTTCTGTTTCTTTCAATTCAAACGTGTTATTATGCTTACAAAAGGGTTATTTAAGCATAAACCACCATTTGGGAGTGAATTCCATTAGTTTTGAGCAATATCAACATTGTAAGGTAAAAATCACATTGTTGGACAAAAAGTGCTTCTCTCGCTCTGAAAAGCATTTTGCACGCATAAAAACTTGACATGTGAATATTTCTGTTTCTTTCAATGGAAACGTGTTATTATGCTTACAAAAGGGTTATTTAAGCATAAACCACCATTTGGGAGTGAATTCCATTAGTTTTGAGCATTATCAAAATTGAAAGGTCAGAATCACATTGTTGGTCAAAAAGTGCTTCTCTCGCTCTGAAAAGCATTTTGCACGCATAAAAACTTGACATGTGAATATTTCTGTTACTTTCAATGGAAACGTGTTATTATGCTTACAAAAGGGTTATTTAAACATAAACCACCATTTGGGAGTGAATTCCATTAGTTTTGAGCAATATCAAAATTGAAAGGTCAGAATCACATTGTTGGTCAAAAAGTGCTTCTCTCGCTCTGAAAAGCATTTTGCACACATAAAAACTTGACATGTGAATATTTCTGTTACTTTCAATGGAAACGTGTTATTATGCTTACAAAAGGGTTATTTAAGCATAAACCACCATTTGGGAGTGAATTCCATTAGTTTTGAGCAATATCAACATTGTAAGGTAAAAATCACATTGTTGGTCAAAAAGTGCTTCTCTCGCTCTGAAAAGCATTTTGCACACATAAAAACTTGACATGTGAATATTTCTGTTACTTTCAATGGAAACGTGTTATTATGCTTACAAAAGGGTTATTTAAGCATAAACCACCATTTGGGAGTGAATTCCATTAGTTTTGAGCAATATCAACATTGTAAGGTAAAAATCACATTGTTGGTCAAAAAGTGCTTCTCTCGCTCTGAAAAGCATTTTGCACGCATAAAAACTTGACATGTGAATATTTCTGTTTCTTTCAATGGAAACGTGTTATTATGCTTACAAAAGGGTTATTTAAGCATAAACCACCATTTGGGAGTGAATTCCATTAGTTTTGAGCAATATCAAAATTGAAAGGTCAGAATCACATTGTTGGTCAAAAAGTGCTTCTCTCGCTCTGAAAAGCATTTTGCACACATAAAAACTTGACATGTGAATATTTCTGTTACTTTCAATGGAAACGTGTTATTATGCTTACAAAAGGGTTATTTAAGCATAAACCACCATTTGGGAGTGAATTCCATTAGTTTTGAGCAATATCAACATTGTAAGGTAAAAATCACATTGTTGGTCAAAAAGTGCTTCTCTCGCTCTGAAAAGCATTTTGCACGCATAAAAACTTGACATGTGAATATTTCTGTTTCTTTCAATTCAAACGTGTTATTATGCTTACAAAAGGGTTATTTAAGCATAAACCACCATTTGGGAGTGAATTCCATTAGTTTTGAGCAATATCAAAATTGAAAGGTCAGAATCACATTGTTGGTCAAAAAGTGCTTCTCTCGCTCTGAAAAGCATTTTGCACACATAAAAACTTGACATGTGAATATTTCTGTTACTTTCAATGGAAACGTGTTATTATGCTTACAAAAGGGTTATTTAAGCATAAACCACCATTTGGAAGTGAATTCCATTAGTTTTGAGCAATATCAAAATTGAAAGGTCAGAGTCACATTGTTGGTCAAAAAGTGCTTCTCTCGCTCTGAAAAGCATTTTGCACGCATAAAAACTTGACATGTGAATATTTCTGTTTCTTTCAATGGAAACGTGTTATTATGCTTACAAAAGGGTTATTTAAGCATAAACCACCATTTGGGAGTGAATTCCATTAGTTTTGAGCAATATCAAAATTGAAAGGTCAGAGTCACATTGTTGGTCAAAAAGTGCTTCTCTCGCTCTGAAAAGCATTTTGCACACATAAAAACTTGACATG
This sequence comes from Pollachius pollachius, assembly GCF_949987615.1. NCBI lineage: Eukaryota > Metazoa > Chordata > Actinopteri > Gadiformes > Gadidae > Pollachius > Pollachius pollachius. Next base: position 54,095 of record NW_027641284.1, read on the forward strand.
TGAATATTTCTGTTACTTTCAATGGAAACGTGTTATTATGCTTACAAAAGGGTTATTTAAGCATAAACCACCATTTGGGAGTGAATTCCATTAGTTTTGAGCAATATCAAAATTGAAAGGTCAGAGTCACATTGTTGGTCAAAAAGTGCTTCTCTCGCTCTGAAAAGCATTTTGCACACATAAAAACTTGACATGTGAATATTTCTGTTACTTTCAATGGAAACGTGTTATTATGCTTACAAAAGGGTTATTTAAGCATAAACCACCATTTGGGAGTGAATTCCATTAGTTTTGAGCAATATCAACATTGTAAGGTAAAAATCACATTGTTTGTCAAAAAGTGCTTCTCTCGCTCTGAAAAGCATTTTGCACGCTTAAAAACTTGACATGTGAATATTTCTGTTTCTTTCAATGGAAACGTGTTATTATGCTTACAAAAGGGTTATTTAAGCATAAACCACCATTTGGGAGTGAATTCCATTAGTTTTGAGCAATATCAAAATTGAAAGGTCAGAGTCACATTGTTGGTCAAAAAGTGCTTCTCTCGCTCTGAAAAGCATTTTGCACACATAAAAACTTGACATGTGAATATTTCTGTTTCTTTCAATGGAAACGTGTTATTATGCTTACAAAAGGGTTATTTAAGCATAAACCACCATTTGGGAGTGAATTCCATTAGTTTTGAGCAATATCAAAATTGAAAGGTCAGAGTCACATTGTTGGTCAAAAAGTGCTTCTCTCGCTCTGAAAAGCATTTTGCACGCATAAAAACTTGACATGTGAATATTTCTGTTTCTTTCAATGGAAACGTGTTATTATGCTTACAAAAGGGTTATTTAAGCATAAACCACCATTTGGGAGTGAATTCCATTAGTTTTGAGCAATATCAACATTGTAAGGTAAAAATCACATTGTTGGTCAAAAAGTGCTTCTCTCGCTCTGAAAAGCATTTTGCACGCATAAAAACTTGACATGTGAATATTTCTGTTTCTTTCAATGGAAACGTGTTATTATGCTTACAAAAGGGTTATTTAAGCATAAACCACCATTTGGGAGTGAATTCCATTAGTTTTGAGCAATATCAAAATTGAAAGGTCAGAGTCACATTGTTGGTCAAAAAGTGCTTCTCTCGCTCTGAAAAGCATTTTGCACACATAAAAACTTGACATGTGAATATTTCTGTTTCTTTCAATGGAAACGTGTTATTATGCTTACAAAAGGGTTATTTAAGCATAAACCACCATTTGGGAGTGAATTCCATTAGTTTTGAGCAATATCAAAATTGAAAGGTCAGAGTCACATTGTTGGTCAAAAAGTGCTTCTCTCGCTCTGAAAAGCATTTTGCACGCATAAAAACTTGACATGTGAATATTTCTGTTTCTTTCAATGGAAACGTGTTATTATGCTTACAAAAGGGTTATTTAAGCATAAACCACCATTTGGGAGTGAATTCCATTAGTTTTGAGCAATATCAACATTGTAAGGTAAAAATCACATTGTTGGTCAAAAAGTCCTTCTCTCGCTCTGAAAAGCATTTTGCACGCATAAAAACTTGACATGTGAATATTTCTGTTTCTTTCAATGGAAACGTGTTATTATGCTTACAAAAGGGTTATTTAAGCATAAACCACCATTTGGGAGTGAATTCCATTAGTTTTGAGCAATATCAACATTGTAAGGTAAAAATCACATTGTTGGACAAAAAGTGCTTCTCTCGCTCTGAAAAGCATTTTGCACGCATAAAAACTTGACATGTGAATATTTCTGTTTCTTTCAATGGAAACGTGTTATTATGCTTACAAAAGGGTTATTTAAGCATAAACCACCATTTGGGAGTGAATTCCATTAGTTTTGAGCATTATCAAAATTGAAAGGTCAGAATCACATTGTTGGTCAAAAAGTGCTTCTCTCGCTCTGAAAAGCATTTTGCACGCATAAAAACTTGACATGTGAATATTTCTGTTACTTTCAATGGAAACGTGTTATTATGCTTACAAAAGGGTTATTTAAACATAAACCACCATTTGGGAGTGAATTCCATTAGTTTTGAGCAATATCAAAATTGAAAGGTCAGAATCACATTGTTGGTCAAAAAGTGCTTCTCTCGCTCTGAAAAGCATTTTGCACACATAAAAACTTGACATGTGAATATTTCTGTTACTTTCAATGGAAACGTGTTATTATGCTTACAAAAGGGTTATTTAAGCATAAACCACCATTTGGGAGTGAATTCCATTAGTTTTGAGCAATATCAACATTGTAAGGTAAAAATCACATTGTTGGTCAAAAAGTGCTTCTCTCGCTCTGAAAAGCATTTTGCACACATAAAAACTTGACATGTGAATATTTCTGTTACTTTCAATGGAAACGTGTTATTATGCTTACAAAAGGGTTATTTAAGCATAAACCACCATTTGGGAGTGAATTCCATTAGTTTTGAGCAATATCAACATTGTAAGGTAAAAATCACATTGTTGGTCAAAAAGTGCTTCTCTCGCTCTGAAAAGCATTTTGCACGCATAAAAACTTGACATGTGAATATTTCTGTTTCTTTCAATGGAAACGTGTTATTATGCTTACAAAAGGGTTATTTAAGCATAAACCACCATTTGGGAGTGAATTCCATTAGTTTTGAGCAATATCAAAATTGAAAGGTCAGAATCACATTGTTGGTCAAAAAGTGCTTCTCTCGCTCTGAAAAGCATTTTGCACACATAAAAACTTGACATGTGAATATTTCTGTTACTTTCAATGGAAACGTGTTATTATGCTTACAAAAGGGTTATTTAAGCATAAACCACCATTTGGGAGTGAATTCCATTAGTTTTGAGCAATATCAACATTGTAAGGTAAAAATCACATTGTTGGTCAAAAAGTGCTTCTCTCGCTCTGAAAAGCATTTTGCACGCATAAAAACTTGACATGTGAATATTTCTGTTTCTTTCAATTCAAACGTGTTATTATGCTTACAAAAGGGTTATTTAAGCATAAACCACCATTTGGGAGTGAATTCCATTAGTTTTGAGCAATATCAAAATTGAAAGGTCAGAATCACATTGTTGGTCAAAAAGTGCTTCTCTCGCTCTGAAAAGCATTTTGCACACATAAAAACTTGACATGTGAATATTTCTGTTACTTTCAATGGAAACGTGTTATTATGCTTACAAAAGGGTTATTTAAGCATAAACCACCATTTGGGAGTGAATTCCATTAGTTTTGAGCAATATCAAAATTGAAAGGTCAGAATCACATTGTTGGTCAAAAAGTGCTTCTCTCGCTCTGAAAAGCATTTTGCACACATAAAAACTTGACATGTGAATATTTCTGTTACTTTCAATGGAAACGTGTTATTATGCTTACAAAAGGGTTATTTAAGCATAAACCACCATTTGGAAGTGAATTCCATTAGTTTTGAGCAATATCAAAATTGAAAGGTCAGAGTCACATTGTTGGTCAAAAAGTGCTTCTCTCGCTCTGAAAAGCATTTTGCACGCATAAAAACTTGACATGTGAATATTTCTGTTTCTTTCAATGGAAACGTGTTATTATGCTTACAAAAGGGTTATTTAAGCATAAACCACCATTTGGGAGTGAATTCCATTAGTTTTGAGCAATATCAAAATTGAAAGGTCAGAGTCACATTGTTGGTCAAAAAGTGCTTCTCTCGCTCTGAAAAGCATTTTGCACACATAAAAACTTGACATGTGAATATTTCTGTTACTTTCAATGGAAACGTGTTATTATGCTTACAAAAGGGTTATTTAAGCATAAACCACCATTTGGGAGTGAATTCCATTAGTTTTGAGCAATATCAAAATTGAAAGGTCAGAGTCACATTGTTGGTCAAAAAGTGCTTCTCTCGCTCTGAAAAGCATTTTGCACACATAAAAACTTGACATGTGAATATTTCTGTTACTTTCAATGGAAACGTGTTATTATGCTTACAAAAGGGTTATTTAAGCATAAACCACCATTTGGGAGTGAATTCCATTAGTTTTGAGCAATATCAACATTGTAAGGTAAAAATCACATTGTTTGTCAAAAAGTGCTTCTCTCGCTCTGAAAAGCATTTTGCACGCTTAAAAACTTGACATGTGAATATTTCTGTTTCTTTCAATGGAAACGTGTTATTATGCTTACAAAAGGGTTATTTAAGCATAAACCACCATTTGGGAGTGAATTCCATTAGTTTTGAGCAATATTAAAATTGAAAGGTCAGAGTCACATTGTTGGTCAAAAAGTGCTTCTCTCGCTCTGAAAAGCATTTTGCACACATAAAAACTTGACATGTGAATATTTCTGTTTCTTTCAATGGAAACGTGTTATTATGCTTACAAAAGGGTTATTTAAGCATAAACCACCATTTGGGAGTGAATTCCATTAGTTTTGAGCAATATCAAAATTGAAAGGTCAGAGTCACATTGTTGGTCAAAAAGTGCTTCTCTCGCTCTGAAAAGCATTTTGCACGCATAAAAACTTGACATGTGAATATTTCTGTTTCTTTCAATGGAAACGTGTTATTATGCTTACAAAAGGGTTATTTAAGCATAAACCACCATTTGGGAGTGAATTCCATTAGTTTTGAGCAATATCAACATTGTAAGGTAAAAATCACATTGTTGGTCAAAAAGTGCTTCTCTCGCTCTGAAAAGCATTTTGCACGCATAAAAACTTGACATGTGAATATTTCTGTTTCTTTCAATGGAAACGTGTTATTATGCTTACAAAAGGGTTATTTAAGCATAAACCACCATTTGGGAGTGAATTCCATTAGTTTTGAGCAATATCAAAATTGAAAGGTCAGAGTCACATTGTTGGTCAAAAAGTGCTTCTCTCGCTCTGAAAAGCATTTTGCACACATAAAAACTTGACATGTGAATATTTCTGTTTCTTTCAATGGAAACGTGTTATTATGCTTACAAAAGGGTTATTTAAGCATAAACCACCATTTGGGAGTGAATTCCATTAGTTTTGAGCAATATCAAAATTGAAAGGTCAGAGTCACATTGTTGGTCAAAAAGTGCTTCTCTCGCTCTGAAAAGCATTTTGCACGCATAAAAACTTGACATGTGAATATTTCTGTTTCTTTCAATGGAAACGTGTTATTATGCTTACAAAAGGGTTATTTAAGCATAAACCACCATTTGGGAGTGAATTCCATTAGTTTTGAGCAATATCAACATTGTAAGGTAAAAATCACATTGTTGGTCAAAAAGTCCTTCTCTCGCTCTGAAAAGCATTTTGCACGCATAAAAACTTGACATGTGAATATTTCTGTTTCTTTCAATGGAAACGTGTTATTATGCTTACAAAAGGGTTATTTAAGCATAAACCACCATTTGGGAGTGAATTCCATTAGTTTTGAGCAATATCAACATTGTAAGGTAAAAATCACATTGTTGGACAAAAAGTGCTTCTCTCGCTCTGAAAAGCATTTTGCACGCATAAAAACTTGACATGTGAATATTTCTGTTTCTTTCAATGGAAACGTGTTATTATGCTTACAAAAGGGTTATTTAAGCATAAACCACCATTTGGGAGTGAATTCCATTAGTTTTGAGCATTATCAAAATTGAAAGGTCAGAATCACATTGTTGGTCAAAAAGTGCTTCTCTCGCTCTGAAAAGCATTTTGCACGCATAAAAACTTGACATGTGAATATTTCTGTTACTTTCAATGGAAACGTGTTATTATGCTTACAAAAGGGTTATTTAAACATAAACCACCATTTGGGAGTGAATTCCATTAGTTTTGAGCAATATCAAAATTGAAAGGTCAGAATCACATTGTTGGTCAAAAAGTGCTTCTCTCGCTCTGAAAAGCATTTTGCACACATAAAAACTTGACATGTGAATATTTCTGTTACTTTCAATGGAAACGTGTTATTATGCTTACAAAAGGGTTATTTAAGCATAAACCACCATTTGGGAGTGAATTCCATTAGTTTTGAGCAATATCAACATTGTAAGGTAAAAATCACATTGTTGGTCAAAAAGTGCTTCTCTCGCTCTGAAAAGCATTTTGCACACATAAAAACTTGACATGTGAATATTTCTGTTACTTTCAATGGAAACGTGTTATTATGCTTACAAAAGGGTTATTTAAGCATAAACCACCATTTGGGAGTGAATTCCATTAGTTTTGAGCAATATCAACATTGTAAGGTAAAAATCACATTGTTGGTCAAAAAGTGCTTCTCTCGCTCTGAAAAGCATTTTGCACGCATAAAAACTTGACATGTGAATATTTCTGTTTCTTTCAATGGAAACGTGTTATTATGCTTACAAAAGGGTTATTTAAGCATAAACCACCATTTGGGAGTGAATTCCATTAGTTTTGAGCAATATCAAAATTGAAAGGTCAGAATCACATTGTTGGTCAAAAAGTGCTTCTCTCGCTCTGAAAAGCATTTTGCACACATAAAAACTTGACATGTGAATATTTCTGTTACTTTCAATGGAAACGTGTTATTATGCTTACAAAAGGGTTATTTAAGCATAAACCACCATTTGGGAGTGAATTCCATTAGTTTTGAGCAATATCAACATTGTAAGGTAAAAATCACATTGTTGGTCAAAAAGTGCTTCTCTCGCTCTGAAAAGCATTTTGCACGCATAAAAACTTGACATGTGAATATTTCTGTTTCTTTCAATTCAAACGTGTTATTATGCTTACAAAAGGGTTATTTAAGCATAAACCACCATTTGGGAGTGAATTCCATTAGTTTTGAGCAATATCAAAATTGAAAGGTCAGAATCACATTGTTGGTCAAAAAGTGCTTCTCTCGCTCTGAAAAGCATTTTGCACACATAAAAACTTGACATGTGAATATTTCTGTTACTTTCAATGGAAACGTGTTATTATGCTTACAAAAGGGTTATTTAAGCATAAACCACCATTTGGAAGTGAATTCCATTAGTTTTGAGCAATATCAAAATTGAAAGGTCAGAGTCACATTGTTGGTCAAAAAGTGCTTCTCTCGCTCTGAAAAGCATTTTGCACGCATAAAAACTTGACATGTGAATATTTCTGTTTCTTTCAATGGAAACGTGTTATTATGCTTACAAAAGGGTTATTTAAGCATAAACCACCATTTGGGAGTGAATTCCATTAGTTTTGAGCAATATCAAAATTGAAAGGTCAGAGTCACATTGTTGGTCAAAAAGTGCTTCTCTCGCTCTGAAAAGCATTTTGCACACATAAAAACTTGACATGTGAATATTTCTGTTACTTTCAATGGAAACGTGTTATTATGCTTACAAAAGGGTTATTTAAGCATAAACCACCATTTGGGAGTGAATTCCATTAGTTTTGAGCAATATCAAAATTGAAAGGTCAGAGTCACATTGTTGGTCAAAAAGTGCTTCTCTCGCTCTGAAAAGCATTTTGCACACATAAAAACTTGACATGTGAATATTTCTGTTACTTTCAATGGAAACGTGTTATTATGCTTACAAAAGGGTTATTTAAGCATAAACCACCATTTGGGAGTGAATTCCATTAGTTTTGAGCAATATCAACATTGTAAGGTAAAAATCACATTGTTTGTCAAAAAGTGCTTCTCTCGCTCTGAAAAGCATTTTGCACGCTTAAAAACTTGACATGTGAATATTTCTGTTTCTTTCAATGGAAACGTGTTATTATGCTTACAAAAGGGTTATTTAAGCATAAACCACCATTTGGGAGTGAATTCCATTAGTTTTGAGCAATATTAAAATTGAAAGGTCAGAGTCACATTGTTGGTCAAAAAGTGCTTCTCTCGCTCTGAAAAGCATTTTGCACACATAAAAACTTGACATGTGAATATTTCTGTTTCTTTCAATGGAAACGTGTTATTATGCTTACAAAAGGGTTATTTAAGCATAAACCACCATTTGGGAGTGAATTCCATTAGTTTTGAGCAATATCAAAATTGAAAGGTCAGAGTCACATTGTTGGTCAAAAAGTGCTTCTCTCGCTCTGAAAAGCATTTTGCACGCATAAAAACTTGACATGTGAATATTTCTGTTTCTTTCAATGGAAACGTGTTATTATGCTTACAAAAGGGTTATTTAAGCATAAACCACCATTTGGGAGTGAATTCCATTAGTTTTGAGCAATATCAACATTGTAAGGTAAAAATCACATTGTTGGTCAAAAAGTCCTTCTCTCGCTCTGAAAAGCATTTTGCACGCATAAAAACTTGACATGTGAATATTTCTGTTTCTTTTAATGGAAACGTGTTATTATGCTTACAAAAGGGTTATTTAAGCATAAACCACCATTTGGGAGTGAATTCCATTAGTTTTGAGCAATATCAACATTGTAAGGTAAAAATCACATTGTTGGACAAAAAGTGCTTCTCTCGCTCTGAAAAGCATTTTGCACGCATAAAAACTTGACATGTGAATATTTCTGTTTCTTTCAATGGAAACGTGTTATTATGCTTACAAAAGGGTTATTTAAGCATAAACCACCATTTGGGAGTGAATTCCATTAGTTTTGAGCATTATCAAAATTGAAAGGTCAGAATCACATTGTTGGTCAAAAAGTGCTTCTCTCGCTCTGAAAAGCATTTTGCACGCATAAATACTTGACATGTGAATATTTCTGTTACTTTCAATGGAAACGTGTTATTATGCTTACAAAAGGGTTATTTAAGCATAAACCACCATTTGGGAGTGAATTCCATTAGTTTTGAGCAATATCAAAATTGAAAGGTCAGAATCACATTGTTGGTCAAAAAGTGCTTCTCTCGCTCTGAAAAGCATTTTGCACACATAAAAACTTGACATGTGAATATTTCTGTTACTTTCAATGGAAACGTGTTATTATGCTTACAAAAGGGTTATTTAAGCATAAACCACCATTTGGGAGTGAATTCCATTAGTTTTGAGCAATATCAACATTGTAAGGTAAAAATCACATTGTTGGTCAAAAAGTGCTTCTCTCGCTCTGAAAAGCATTTTGCACGCATAAAAACTTGACATGTGAATATTTCTGTTTCTTTCAATGGAAACGTGTTATTATGCTTACAAAAGGGTTATTTAAGCATAAACCACCATTTGGGAGTGAATTCCATTAGTTTTGAGCAATATCAAAATTGAAAGGTCAGAGTCACATTGTTGGTCAAAAAGTGCTTCTCTCGCTCTGAAAAGCATTTTGCACACATAAAAACTTGACATGTGAATATTTCTGTTACTTTCAATGGAAACGTGTTATTATGCTTACAAAAGGGTTATTTAAGCATAAACCACCATTTGGGAGTGAATTCCATTAGTTTTGAGCAATATCAACATTGTAAGGTAAAAATCACATTGTTGGTCAAAAAGTGCTTCTCTCGCTCTGAAAAGCATTTTGCACGCATAAAAACTTGACATGTGAATATTTCTGTTTCTTTCAATGGAAACGTGTTATTATGCTTACAAAAGGGTTATTTAAGCATAAACCACCATTTGGGAGTGAATTCCATTAGTTTTGAGCAATATTAAAATTGAAAGGTCAGAGTCACATTGTTGGTCAAAAAGTGCTTCTCTCGCTCTGAAAAGCATTTTGCACACATAAAAACTTGACATGTGAATATTTCTGTTACTTTCAATGGAAACGTGTTATTATGCTTACAAAAGGGTTATTTAAGCATAAACCACCATTTGGGAGTGAATTCCATTAGTTTTGAGCAATATCAAAATTGAAAGGTCAGAATCACATTGTTGGTCAAAAAGTGCTTCTCTCGCTCTGAAAAGCATTTTGCACACATAAAAACTTGACATGTGAATATTTCTGTTACTTTCAATGGAAACGTGTTATTATGCTTACAAAAGGGTTATTTAAGCATAAACCACCATTTGGGAGTGAATTCCATTAGTTTTGAGCAATATCAACATTGTAAGGTAAAAATCACATTGTTTGTCAAAAAGTGCTTCTCTCGCTCTGAAAAGCATTTTGCACGCATAAAAACTTGACATGTGAATACTTCTGTTTCTTTCAATGGAAACGTGTTATTATGCTTACAAAAGGGTTATTTAAGCATAAACCACCATTTGGGAGTGAATTCCATTAGTTTTGAGCAATATCAAAATTGAAAGGTCAGAGTCACATTGTTGGTCAAAAAGTGCTTCTCTCGCTCTGAAAAGCATTTTGCACACATAAAAACTTGACATGTGAATATTTCTGTTTCTTTCAATGGAAACGTGTTATTATGCTTACAAAAGGGTTATTTAAGCATAAACCACCATTTGGGAGTGAATTCCATTAGTTTTGAGCAATATCAAAATTGAAAGGTCAGAGTCACATTGTTGGTCAAAAAGTGCTTCTCTCGCTCTGAAAAGCATTTTGCACGCATAAAAACTTGACATGTGAATATTTCTGTTTCTTTCAATGGAAACGTGTTATTATGCTTACAAAAGGGTTATTTAAGCATAAACCACCATTTGGGAGTGAATTCCATTAGTTTTGAGCAATATCAACATTGTAAGGTAAAAATCACATTGTTGGTCAAAAAGTCCTTCTCTCGCTCTGAAAAGCATTTTGCACGCATAAAAACTTGACATGTGAATATTTCTGTTTCTTTCAATGGAAACGTGTTATTATGCTTACAAAAGGGTTATTTAAGCATAAACCACCATTTGGGAGTGAATTCCATTAGTTTTGAGCAATATCAACATTGTAAGGTAAAAATCACATTGTTGGACAAAAAGTGCTTCTCTCGCTCTGAAAAGCATTTTGCACGCATAAAAACTTGACATGTGAATATTTCTGTTTCTTTCAATGGAAACGTGTTATTATGCTTACAAAAGGGTTATTTAAGCATAAACCACCATTTGGGAGTGAATTCCATTAGTTTTGAGCATTATCAAAATTGAAAGGTCAGAATCACATTGTTGGTCAAAAAGTGCTTCTCTCGCTCTGAAAAGCATTTTGCACGCATAAAAACTTGACATGTGAATATTTCTGTTACTTTCAATGGAAACGTGTTATTATGCTTACAAAAGGGTTATTTAAACATAAACCACCATTTGGGAGTGAATTCCATTAGTTTTGAGCAATATCAAAATTGAAAGGTCAGAATCACATTGTTGGTCAAAAAGTGCTTCTCTCGCTCTGAAAAGCATTTTGCACACATAAAAACTTGACATGTGAATATTTCTGTTACTTTCAATGGAAACGTGTTATTATGCTTACAAAAGGGTTATTTAAGCATAAACCACCATTTGGGAGTGAATTCCATTAGTTTTGAGCAATATCAACATTGTAAGGTAAAAATCACATTGTTGGTCAAAAAGTGCTTCTCTCGCTCTGAAAAGCATTTTGCACGCATAAAAACTTGACATGTGAATATTTCTGTTTCTTTCAATGGAAACGTGTTATTATGCTTACAAAAGGGTTATTTAAGCATAAACCACCATTTGGGAGTGAATTCCATTAGTTTTGAGCAATATCAACATTGTAAGGTAAAAATCACATTGTTGGTCAAAAAGTCCTTCTCTCGCTCTGAAAAGCATTTTGCACGCATAAAAACTTGACATGTGAATATTTCTGTTTCTTTCAATGGAAACGTGTTATTATGCTTACAAAAGGGTTATTTAAGCATAAACCACCATTTGGGAGTGAATTCCATTAGTTTTGAGCAATATCAACATTGTAAGGTAAAAATCACATTGTTGGTCAAAAAGTGCTTCTCTCGCTCTGAAAAGCATTTTGCACGCATAAAAACTTGACATGTGAATATTTCTGTTTCTTTCAATGGAAACGTGTTATTATGCTTACAAAAGGGTTATTTAAGCATAAACCACCATTTGGGAGTGAATTCCATTAGTTTTGAGCAATATCAAAATTGAAAGGTCAGAATCACATTGTTGGTCAAAAAGTGCTTCTCTCGCTCTGAAAAGCATTTTGCACACATAAAAACTTGACATGTGAATATTTCTGTTACTTTCAATGGAAACGTGTTATTATGCTTACAAAAGGGTTATTTAAGCATAAACCACCATTTGGGAGTGAATTCCATTAGTTTTGAGCAATATCAACATTGTAAGGTAAAAATCACATTGTTGGTCAAAAAGTGCTTCTCTCGCTCTGAAAAGCATTTTGCACGCATAAAAACTTGACATGTGAATATTTCTGTTTCTTTCAATGGAAACGTGTTATTATGCTTACAAAAGGGTTATTTAAGCATAAACCACCATTTGGGAGTGAATTCCATTAGTTTTGAGCAATATCAAAATTGAAAGGTCAGAGTCACATTGTTGGTCAAAAAGTGCTTCTCTCGCTCTGAAAAGCATTTTGCACACATAAAAACTTGACATGTGAATATTTCTGTTACTTTCAATGGAAACGTGTTATTATGCTTACAAAAGGGTTATTTAAGCATAAACCACCATTTGGGAGTGAATTCCATTAGTTTTGAGCAATATCAAAATTGAAAGGTCAGAATCACATTGTTGGTCAAAAAGTGCTTCTCTCGCTCTGAAAAGCATTTTGCACACATAAAAACTTGACATGTGAATATTTCTGTTACTTTCAATGGAAACGTGTTATTATGCTTACAAAAGGGTTATTTAAGCATAAACCACCATTTGGGAGTGAATTCCATTAGTTTTGAGCAATATCAACATTGTAAGGTAAAAATCACATTGTTTGTCAAAAAGTGCTTCTCTCGCTCTGAAAAGCATTTTGCACGCATAAAAACTTGACATGTGAATATTTCTGTTTCTTTCAATGGAAACGTGTTATTATGCTTACAAAAGGGTTATTTAAGCATAAACCACCATTTGGGAGTGAATTCCATTAGTTTTGAGCAATATCAAAATTGAAAGGTCAGAGTCACATTGTTGGTCAAAAAGTGCTTCTCTCGCTCTGAAAAGCATTTTGCACACATAAAAACTTGACATGTGAATATTTCTGTTTCTTTCAATGGAAACGTGTTATTATGCTTACAAAAGGGTTATTTAAGCATAAACCACCATTTGGGAGTGAATTCCATTAGTTTTGAGCAATATCAAAATTGAAAGGTCAGAGTCACATTGTTGGTCAAAAAGTGCTTCTCTCGCTCTGAAAAGCATTTTGCACGCATAAAAACTTGACATGTGAATATTTCTGTTTCTTTCAATGGAAACGTGTTATTATGCTTACAAAAGGGTTATTTAAGCATAAACCACCATTTGGGAGTGAATTCCATTAGTTTTGAGCAATATCAACATTGTAAGGTAAAAATCACATTGTTGGTCAAAAAGTCCTTCTCTCGCTCTGAAAAGCATTTTGCACGCATAAAAACTTGACATGTGAATATTTCTGTTTCTTTCAATGGAAACGTGTTATTATGCTTACAAAAGGGTTATTTAAGCATAAACCACCATTTGGGAGTGAATTCCATTAGTTTTGAGCAATATCAACATTGTAAGGTAAAAATCACATTGTTGGACAAAAAGTGCTTCTCTCGCTCTGAAAAGCATTTTGAACGCATAAAAACTTGACATGTGAATATTTCTGTTTCTTTCAATGGAAACGTGTTATTATGCTTACAAAAGGGTTATTTAAGCATAAACCACCATTTGGGAGTGAATTCCATTAGTTTTGAGCATTATCAAAATTGAAAGGTCAGAATCACATTGTTGGTCAAAAAGTGCTTCTCTCGCTCTGAAAAGCATTTTGCACGCATAAAAACTTGACATGTGAATATTTCTGTTACTTTCAATGGAAACGTGTTATTATGCTTACAAAAGGGTTATTTAAACATAAACCACCATTTGGGAGTGAATTCCATTAGTTTTGAGCAATATCAAAATTGAAAGGTCAGAATCACATTGTTGGTCAAAAAGTGCTTCTCTCGCTCTGAAAAGCATTTTGCACACATAAAAACTTGACATGTGAATATTTCTGTTACTTTCAATGGAAACGTGTTATTATGCTTACAAAAGGGTTATTTAAGCATAAACCACCATTTGGGAGTGAATTCCATTAGTTTTGAGCAATATCAACATTGTAAGGTAAAAATCACATTGTTGGTCAAAAAGTGCTTCTCTCGCTCTGAAAAGCATTTTGCACGCATAAAAACTTGACATGTGAATATTTCTGTTTCTTTCAATGGAAACGTGTTATTATGCTTACAAAAGGGTTATTTAAGCATAAACCACCATTTGGGAGTGAATTCCATTAGTTTTGAGCAATATCAACATTGTAAGGTAAAAATCACATTGTTGGTCAAAAAGTCCTTCTCTCGCTCTGAAAAGCATTTTGCACGCATAAAAACTTGACATGTGAATATTTCTGTTTCTTTCAATGGAAACGTGTTATTATGCTTACAAAAGGGTTATTTAAGCATAAACCACCATTTGGGAGTGAATTCCATTAGTTTTGAGCAATATCAACATTGTAAGGTAAAAATCACATTGTTGGACAAAAAGTGCTTCTCTCGCTCTGAAAAGCATTTTGCACGCATAAAAACTTGACATGTGAATATTTCTGTTTCTTTCAATGGAAACGTGTTATTATGCTTACAAAAGGGTTATTTAAGCATAAACCACCATTTGGGAGTGAATTCCATTAGTTTTGAGCATTATCAAAATTGAAAGGTCAGAATCACATTGTTGGTCAAAAAGTGCTTCTCTCGCTCTGAAAAGCATTTTGCACGCATAAAAACTTGACATGTGAATATTTCTGTTACTTTCAATGGAAACGTGTTATTATGCTTACAAAAGGGTTATTTAAGCATAAACCACCATTTGGGAGTGAATTCCATTAGTTTTGAGCAATATCAAAATTGAAAGGTCAGAATCACATTGTTGGTCAAAAAGTGCTTCTCTCGCTCTGAAAAGCATTTTGCACACATAAAAACTTGACATGTGAATATTTCTGTTACTTTCAATGGAAACGTGTTATTATGCTTACAAAAGGGTTATTTAAGCATAAACCACCATTTGGGAGTGAATTCCATTAGTTTTGAGCAATATCAACATTGTAAGGTAAAAATCACATTGTTGGTCAAAAAGTGCTTCTCTCGCTCTGAAAAGCATTTTGCACGCATAAAAACTTGACATGTGAATATTTCTGTTTCTTTCAATGGAAACGTGTTATTATGCTTACAAAAGGGTTATTTAAGCATAAACCACCATTTGGGAGTGAATTCCATTAGTTTTGAGCAATATCAAAATTGAAAGGTCAGAATCACATTGTTGGTCAAAAAGTGCTTCTCTCGCTCTGAAAAGCATTTTGCACACATAAAAACTTGACATGTGAATATTTCTGTTACTTTCAATGGAAACGTGTTATTATGCTTACAAAAGGGTTATTTAAGCATAAACCACCATTTGGGAGTGAATTCCATTAGTTTTGAGCAATATCAACATTGTAAGGTAAAAATCACATTGTTGGTCAAAAAGTGCTTCTCTCGCTCTGAAAAGCATTTTGCACGCATAAAAACTTGACATGTGAATATTTCTGTTTCTTTCAATGGAAACGTGTTATTATGCTTACAAAAGGGTTATTTAAGCATAAACCACCATTTGGGAGTGAATTCCATTAGTTTTGAGCAATATCAAAATTGAAAGGTCAGAGTCACATTGTTGGTCAAAAAGTGCTTCTCTCGCTCTGAAAAGCATTTTGCACACATAAAAACTTGACATGTGAATATTTCTGTTTCTTTCAATGGAAACGTGTTATTATGCTTACAAAAGGGTTATTTAAGCATAAACCACCATTTGGGAGTGAATTCCATTAGTTTTGAGCAATATCAAAATTGAAAGGTCAGAATCACATTGTTGGTCAAAAAGTGCTTCTCTCGCTCTGAAAAGCATTTTGCACACATAAAAACTTGACATGTGAATATTTCTGTTACTTTCAATGGAAACGTGTTATTATGCTTACAAAAGGGTTATTTAAGCATAAACCACCATTTGGGAGTGAATTCCATTAGTTTTGAGCAATATCAACATTGTAAGGTAAAAATCACATTGTTTGTCAAAAAGTGCTTCTCTCGCTCTGAAAAGCATTTTGCACGCATAAAAACTTGACATGTGAATATTTCTGTTTCTTTCAATGGAAACGTGTTATTATGCTTACAAAAGGGTTATTTAAGCATAAACCACCATTTGGGAGTGAATTCCATTAGTTTTGAGCAATATCAAAATTGAAAGGTCAGAGTCACATTGTTGGTCAAAAAGTGCTTCTCTCGCTCTGAAAAGCATTTTGCACACATAAAAACTTGACATGTGAATATTTCTGTTGCTTTCAATGGAAACGTGTTATTATGCTTACAAAAGGGTTATTTAAGCATAAACCACCATTTGGGAGTGAATTCCATTAGTTTTGAGCAATATCAAAATTGAAAGGTCAGAGTCACATTGTTGGTCAAAAAGTGCTTCTCTCGCTCTGAAAAGCATTTTGCACACATAAAAACTTGACATGTGAATATTTCTGTTTCTTTCAATGGAAACGTGTTATTATGCTTACAAAAGGGTTATTTAAGCATAAACCACCATTTGGGAGTGAATTCCATTAGTTTTGAGCAATATCAAAATTGAAAGGTCAGAGTCACATTGTTGGTCAAAAAGTGCTTCTCTCGCTCTGAAAAGCATTTTGCACGCATAAAAACTTGACATGTGAATATTTCTGTTTCTTTCAATGGAAACGTGTTATTATGCTTACAAAAGGGTTATTTAAGCATAAACCACCATTTGGGAGTGAATTCCATTAGTTTTGAGCAATATCAAAATTGAAAGGTCAGAGTCACATTGTTGGTCAAAAAGTGCTTCTCTCGCTCTGAAAAGCATTTTGCACGCATAAAAACTTGACATGTGAATATTTCTGTTTCTTTCAATGGAAACGTGTTATTATGCTTACAAAAGGGTTATTTAAGCATAAACCACCATTTGGGAGTGAATTCCATTAGTTTTGAGCAATATCAACATTGTAAGGTAAAAATCACATTGTTGGTCAAAAAGTCCTTCTCTCGCTCTGAAAAGCATTTTGCACGCATAAAAACTTGACATGTGAATATTTCTGTTTCTTTCAATGGAAACGTGTTATTATGCTTACAAAAGGGTTATTTAAGCATAAACCACCATTTGGGAGTGAATTCCATTAGTTTTGAGCAATATCAACATTGTAAGGTAAAAATCACATTGTTGGACAAAAAGTGCTTCTCTCGCTCTGAAAAGCATTTTGCACGCATAAAAACTTGACATGTGAATATTTCTGTTTCTTTCAATGGAAACGTGTTATTATGCTTACAAAAGGGTTATTTAAGCATAAACCACCATTTGGGAGTGAATTCCATTAGTTTTGAGCATTATCAAAATTGAAAGGTCAGAATCACATTGTTGGTCAAAAAGTGCTTCTCTCGCTCTGAAAAGCATTTTGCACGCATAAAAACTTGACATGTGAATATTTCTGTTACTTTCAATGGAAACGTGTTATTATGCTTACAAAAGGGTTATTTAAGCATAAACCACCATTTGGGAGTGAATTCCATTAGTTTTGAGCAATATCAAAATTGAAAGGTCAGAATCACATTGTTGGTCAAAAAGTGCTTCTCTCGCTCTGAAAAGCATTTTGCACACATAAAAACTTGACATGTGAATATTTCTGTTACTTTCAATGGAAACGTGTTATTATGCTTACAAAAGGGTTATTTAAGCATAAACCACCATTTGGGAGTGAATTCCATTAGTTTTGAGCAATATCAACATTGTAAGGTAAAAATCACATTGTTGGTCAAAAAGTGCTTCTCTCGCTCTGAAAAGCATTTTGCACGCATAAAAACTTGACATGTGAATATTTCTGTTTCTTTCAATGGAAACGTGTTATTATGCTTACAAAAGGGTTATTTAAGCATAAACCACCATTTGGGAGTGAATTCCATTAGTTTTGAGCAATATCAAAATTGAAAGGTCAGAATCACATTGTTGGTCAAAAAGTGCTTCTCTCGCTCTGAAAAGCATTTTGCACACATAAAAACTTGACATGTGAATATTTCTGTTACTTTCAATGGAAACGTGTTATTATGCTTACAAAAGGGTTATTTAAGCATAAACCACCATTTGGGAGTGAATTCCATTAGTTTTGAGCAATATCAACATTGTAAGGTAAAAATCACATTGTTGGTCAAAAAGTGCTTCTCTCGCTCTGAAAAGCATTTTGCACGCATAAAAACTTGACATGTGAATATTTCTGTTTCTTTCAATGGAAACGTGTTATTATGCTTACAAAAGGGTTATTTAAGCATAAACCACCATTTGGGAGTGAATTCCATTAGTTTTGAGCAATATCAAAATTGAAAGGTCAGAGTCACATTGTTGGTCAAAAAGTGCTTCTCTCGCTCTGAAAAGCATTTTGCACACATAAAAACTTGACATGTGAATATTTCTGTTACTTTCAATGGAAACGTGTTATTATGCTTACAAAAGGGTTATTTAAGCATAAACCACCATTTGGGAGTGAATTCCATTAGTTTTGAGCAATATCAAAATTGAAAGGTCAGAATCACATTGTTGGTCAAAAAGTGCTTCTCTCGCTCTGAAAAGCATTTTGCACACATAAAAACTTGACATGTGAATATTTCTGTTACTTTCAATGGAAACGTGTTATTATGCTTACAAAAGGGTTATTTAAGCATAAACCACCATTTGGGAGTGAATTCCATTAGTTTTGAGCAATATCAACATTGTAAGGTAAAAATCACATTGTTTGTCAAAAAGTGCTTCTCTCGCTCTGAAAAGCATTTTGCACGCATAAAAACTTGACATGTGAATATTTCTGTTTCTTTCAATGGAAACGTGTTATTATGCTTACAAAAGGGTTATTTAAGCATAAACCACCATTTGGGAGTGAATTCCATTAGTTTTGAGCAATATCAAAATTGAAAGGTCAGAGTCACATTGTTGGTCAAAAAGTGCTTCTCTCGCTCTGAAAAGCATTTTGCACACATAAAAACTTGACATGTGAATATTTCTGTTACTTTCAATGGAAACGTGTTATTATGCTTACAAAAGGGTTATTTAAGCATAAACCACCATTTGGGAGTGAATTCCATTAGTTTTGAGCAATATCAACATTGTAAGGTAAAAATCACATTGTTTGTCAAAAAGTGCTTCTCTCGCTCTGAAAAGCATTTTGCACGCATAAAAACTTGACATGTGAATATTTCTGTTTCTTTCAATGGAAACGTGTTATTATGCTTACAAAAGGGTTATTTAAGCATAAACCACCATTTGGGAGTGAATTCCATTAGTTTTGAGCAATATCAAAATTGAAAGGTCAGAGTCACATTGTTGGTCAAAAAGTGCTTCTCTCGCTCTGAAAAGCATTTTGCACACATAAAAACTTGACATGTGAATATTTCTGTTTCTTTCAATGGAAACGTGTTATTATGCTTACAAAAGGGTTATTTAAGCATAAACCACCATTTGGGAGTGAATTCCATTAGTTTTGAGCAATATCAAAATTGAAAGGTCAGAGTCACATTGTTGGTCAAAAAGTGCTTCTCTCGCTCTGAAAAGCATTTTGCACGCATAAAAACTTGACATGTGAATATTTCTGTTTCTTTCAATGGAAACGTGTTATTATGCTTACAAAAGGGTTATTTAAGCATAAACCACCATTTGGGAGTGAATTCCATTAGTTTTGAGCAATATCAACATTGCAAGGTAAAAATCACATTGTTGGTCAAAAAGTCCTTCTCTCGCTCTGAAAAGCATTTTGCACGCATAAAAACTTGACATGTGAATATTTCTGTTTCTTTCAATGGAAACGTGTTATTATGCTTACAAAAGGGTTATTTAAGCATAAACCACCATTTGGGAGTGAATTCCATTAGTTTTGAGCAATATCAACATTGTAAGGTAAAAATCACATTGTTGGTCAAAAAGTGCTTCTCTCGCTCTGAAAAGCATTTTGCACGCATAAAAACTTGACATGTGAATATTTCTGTTTCTTTCAATGGAAACGTGTTATTATGCTTACAAAAGGGTTATTTAAGCATAAACCACCATTTGGGAGTGAATTCCATTAGTTTTGAGCAATATCAACATTGTAAGGTAAAAATCACATTGTTGGTCAAAAAGTCCTTCTCTCGCTCTGAAAAGCATTTTGCACGCATAAAAACTTGACATGTGAATATTTCTGTTTCTTTCAATGGAAACGTGTTATTATGCTTACAAAAGGGTTATTTAAGCATAAACCACCATTTGGGAGTGAATTCCATTAGTTTTGAGCAATATCAACATTGTAAGGTAAAAATCACATTGTTGGACAAAAAGTGCTTCTCTCGCTCTGAAAAGCATTTTGCACGCATAAAAACTTGACATGTGAATATTTCTGTTACTTTCAATGGAAACGTGTTATTATGCTTACAAAAGGGTTATTTAAGCATAAACCACCATTTGGGAGTGAATTCCATTAGTTTTGAGCAATATCAAAATTGAAAGGTCAGAATCACATTGTTGGTCAAAAAGTGCTTCTCTCGCTCTGAAAAGCATTTTGCACACATAAAAACTTGACATGTGAATATTTCTGTTACTTTCAATGGAAACGTGTTATTATGCTTACAAAAGGGTTATTTAAGCATAAACCACCATTTGGGAGTGAATTCCATTAGTTTTGAGCAATATCAACATTGTAAGGTAAGAATCACATTGTTGGTCAAAAAGTGCTTCTCTCGCTCTGAAAAGCATTTTGCACGCATAAAAACTTTACATGTGAATATTTCTGTTTCTTTCAATGGAAACGTGTTATTATGCTTACAAAAGGGTTATTTAAGCATAAACCACCATTTGGGAGTGAATTCCATTAGTTTTGAGCAATATCAAAATTGAAAGGTCAGAATCACATTGTTGGTCAAAAAGTGCTTCTCTCGCTCTGAAAAGCATTTTGCACACATAAAAACTTGACATGTGAATATTTCTGTTACTTTCAATGGAAACGTGTTATTATGCTTACAAAAGGGTTATTTAAGCATAAACCACCATTTGGGAGTGAATTCCATTAGTTTTGAGCAATATCAACATTGTAAGGTAAAAATCACATTGTTTGTCAAAAAGTGCTTCTCTCGCTCTGAAAAGCATTTTGCACGCATAAAAACTTGACATGTGAATATTTCTGTTTCTTTCAATGGAAACGTGTTATTATGCTTACAAAAGGGTTATTTAAGCATAAACCACCATTTGGGAGTGAATTCCATTAGTTTTGAGCAATATCAAAATTGAAAGGTCAGAGTCACATTGTTGGTCAAAAAGTGCTTCTCTCGCTCTGAAAAGCATTTTGCACACATAAAAACTTGACATGTGAATATTTCTGTTTCTTTCAATGGAAACGTGTTATTATGCTTACAAAAGGGTTATTTAAGCATAAACCACCATTTGGGAGTGAATTCCATTAGTTTTGAGCAATATCAAAATTGAAAGGTCAGAGTCACATTGTTGGTCAAAAAGTGCTTCTCTCGCTCTGAAAAGCATTTTGCACGCATAAAAACTTGACATGTGAATATTTCTGTTTCTTTCAATGGAAACGTGTTATTATGCTTACAAAAGGGTTATTTAAGCATAAACCACCATTTGGGAGTGAATTCCATTAGTTTTGAGCAATATCAACATTGTAAGGTAAAAATCACATTGTTGGTCAAAAAGTCCTTCTCTCGCTCTGAAAAGCATTTTGCACGCATAAAAACTTGACATGTGAATATTTCTGTTTCTTTCAATGGAAACGTGTTATTATGCTTACAAAAGGGTTATTTAAGCATAAACCACCATTTGGGAGTGAATTCCATTAGTTTTGAGCAATATCAACATTGTAAGGTAAAAATCACATTGTTGGTCAAAAAGTGCTTCTCTCGCTCTGAAAAGCATTTTGCACGCATAAAAACTTGACATGTGAATATTTCTGTTTCTTTCAATGGAAACGTGTTATTATGCTTACAAAAGGGTTATTTAAGCATAAACCACCATTTGGGAGTGAATTCCATTAGTTTTGAGCAATATCAACATTGTAAGGTAAAAATCACATTGTTGGTCAAAAAGTCCTTCTCTCGCTCTGAAAAGCATTTTGCACGCATAAAAACTTGACATGTGAATATTTCTGTTTCTTTCAATGGAAACGTGTTATTATGCTTACAAAAGGGTTATTTAAGCATAAACCACCATTTGGGAGTGAATTCCATTAGTTTTGAGCAATATCAACATTGTAAGGTAAAAATCACATTGTTGGACAAAAAGTGCTTCTCTCGCTCTGAAAAGCATTTTGCACGCATAAAAACTTGACATGTGAATATTTCTGTTTCTTTCAATGGAAACGTGTTATTATGCTTACAAAAGGGTTATTTAAGCATAAACCACCATTTGGGAGTGAATTCCATTAGTTTTGAGCATTATCAAAATTGAAAGGTCAGAATCACATTGTTGGTCAAAAAGTGCTTCTCTCGCTCTGAAAAGCATTTTGCACGCATAAAAACTTGACATGTGAATATTTCTGTTACTTTCAATGGAAACGTGTTATTATGCTTACAAAAGGGTTATTTAAGCATAAACCACCATTTGGGAGTGAATTCCATTAGTTTTGAGCAATATCAAAATTGAAAGGTCAGAATCACATTGTTGGTCAAAAAGTGCTTCTCTCGCTCTGAAAAGCATTTTGCACGCATAAAAACTTGACATGTGAATATTTCTGTTTCTTTCAATGGAAACGTGTTATTATGCTTACAAAAGGGTTATTTAAGCATAAACCACCATTTGGGAGTGAATTCCATTAGTTTTGAGCAATATCAAAATTGAAAGGTCAGAGTCACATTGTTGGTCAAAAAGTGCTTCTCTCGCTCTGAAAAGCATTTTGCACACATAAAAACTTGACATGTGAATATTTCTGTTACTTTCAATGGAAACGTGTTATTATGCTTACAAAAGGGTTATTTAAGCATAAAACACCATTTGGGAGTGAATTCCATTAATTTTGAGCAATATCAAAATTGAAAGGTCAGAATCACATTGTTGGTCAAAAAGTGCTTCTCTCGCTCTGAAAAGCATTTTGCACACATAAAAACTTGACATGTGAATATTTCTGTTACTTTCAATGGAAACGTGTTATTATGCTTACAAAAGGGTTATTTAAGCATAAACCACCATTTGGGAGTGAATTCCATTAGTTTTGAGCAATATCAACATTGTAAGGTAAAAATCACATTGTTGGTCAAAAAGTGCTTCTCTCGCTCTGAAAAGCATTTTGCACGCATAAAAACTTGACATGTGAATATTTCTGTTTCTTTCAATTCAAACGTGTTATTATGCTTACAAAAGGGTAATTTAAGCATAAACCACCATTTGGGAGTGAATTCCATTAGTTTTGAGCAATATCAAAATTGAAAGGTCAGAATCACATTGTTGGTCAAAAAGTGCTTCTCTCGCTCTGAAAAGCATTTTGCACACATAAGAACTTGACATGTGAATATTTCTGTTACTTTCAATGGAAACGTGTTATTATGCTTACAAAAGGGTTATTTAAGCATAAACCACCATTTGGAAGTGAATTCCATTAGTTTTGAGCAATATCAAAATTGAAAGGTCAGAGTCACATTGTTGGTCAAAAAGTGCTTCTCTCGCTCTGAAAAGCATTTTGCACGCATAAAAACTTGACATGTGAATATTTCTGTTTCTTTCAATGGAAACGTGTTATTATGCTTACAAAAGGGTTATTTAAGCATAAACCACCATTTGGGAGTGAATTCCATTAGTTTTGAGCAATATCAAAATTGAAAGGTCAGAATCACATTGTTGGTCAAAAAGTGCTTCTCTCGCTCTGAAAAGCATTTTGCACACATAAAAACTTGACATGTGAATATTTCTGTTACTTTCAATGAAAACGTGTTATTATGCTTACAAAAGGGTTATTTAAGCATAAACCACCATTTGTGAGTGAATTCCATTAGTTTTGAGCAATATCAACATTGTAAGGTAAAAATCACATTGTTGGTCAAAAAGTGCTTCTCTCGCTCTGAAAAGCATTTTGCACGCATAAAAACTTGACATGTGAATATTTCTGTTTCTTTCAATGGAAACGTGTTATTATGCTTACAAAAGGGTTATTTAAGCATAAACCACCATTTGGGAGTGAATTCCATTAGTTTTGAGCAATATCAAAATTGAAAGGTCAGAGTCACATTGTTGGTCAAAAAGTGCTTCTCTCGCTCTGAAAAGCATTTTGCACACATAAAAACTTGACATGTGAATATTTCTGTTTCTTTCAATGGAAACGTGTTATTATGCTTACAAAAGGGTTATTTAAGCATAAACCACCATTTGGGAGTGAATTCCATTAGTTTTGAGCAATATCAAAATTGAAAGGTCAGAATCACATTGTTGGTCAAAAAGTGCTTCTCTCGCTCTGAAAAGCATTTTGCACACATAAAAACTTGACATGTGAATATTTCTGTTACTTTCAATGGAAACGTGTTATTATGCTTACAAAAGGGTTATTTAAGCATAAACAACCATTTGGGAGTGAATTCCATTAGTTTTGAGCAATATCAACATTGTAAGGTAAAAATCACATTGTTGGTCAAAAAGTGCTTCTCTCGCTCTGAAAAGCATTTTGCACGCAAAAAAACTTGACATGTGAATATTTCTGTTTCTTTCAATGGAAACGTGTTATTATGCTTACAAAAGGGTTATTTAAGCATAAATCACCATTTGGGAGTGAATTCCATTAGTTTTGAGCAATATCAAAATTGAAAGGTCAGAGTCACATTGTTGGTCAAAAAGTGCTTCTCTCGCTCTGAAAAGCATTTTGCACACATAAAAACTTGACATGTGAATATTTCTGTTACTTTCAATGGAAACGTGTTATTATGCTTACAAAAGGGTTATTTAAGCATAAACCACCATTTGGGAGTGAATTCCATTAGTTTTGAGCAATATAAACATTGTAAGGTAAAAATCACATTGTTGGTCAAAAAGTGCTTCTCTCGCTCTGAAAAGCATTTTGCACGCATAAAAACTTGACATGTGAATATTTCTGTTTCTTTCAATGGAAACGTGTTATTATGCTTACAAAAGGGTTATTTAAGCATAAACCACCATTTGGGAGTGAATTCCATTAGTTTTGAGCAATATCAAAATTGAAAGGTCAGAGTCACATTGTTGGTCAAAAAGTGCTTCTCTCGCTCTGAAAAGCATTTTGCACACATAAAAACTTGACATGTGAATATTTCTGTTACTTTCAATGGAAACGTGTTATTATGCTTACAAAAGGGTTATTTAAGCATAAACCACCATTTGGGAGTGAATTCCATTAGTTTTGAGCAATATCAAAATTGAAAGGTCAGAATCACATTGTTGGTCAAAAAGTGCTTCTCTCGCTCTGAAAAGCATTTTGCACACATAAAAACTTGACATGTGAATATTTCTGTTACTTTCAATGGAAACGTGTTATTATGCTTACAAAAGGGTTATTTAAGCATAAACCTACATTTGGGAGTGAATTCCATTAGTTTTGAGCAATATCAACATTGTAAGGTAAAAATCACATTGTTGGTCAAAAAGTGCTTCTCTCGCTCTGAAAAGCATTTTTCACGCATAAAAACTTGACATGTGAATATTTCTGTTTCTTTCAATGGAAACGTGTTATTATGCTTACAAAAGGGTTATTTAAGCATAAACCACCATTTGGGAGTGAATTCCATTAGTTTTGAGCAATATCAAAATTGAAAGGTCAGAGTCACATTGTTGGTCAAAAAGTGCTTCTCTCGCTCTGAAAAGCATTTTGCACACATAAAAACTTGACATGTGAATATTTCTGTTACTTTCAATGGAAACGTGTTATTATGCTTACAAAAGGGTTATTTAAGCATAAACCACCATTTGGGAGTGAATTCCATTAGTTTTGAGCAATATCAAAATTGAAAGGTCAGAGTCACATTGTTGGTCAAAAAGTGCTTCTCTCGCTCTGAAAAGCATTTTGCACACATAAAAACTTGACATGTGAATATTTCTGTTACTTTCAATGGAAACGTGTTATTATGCTTACAAAAGGGTTATTTAAGCATAAACCACCATTTGGGAGTGAATTCCATTAGTTTTGAGCAATATCAACATTGTAAGGTAAAAATCACATTGTTGGTCAAAAAGTGCTTCTCTCGCTCTGAAAAGCATTTTGCACGCATAAAAACTTGACATGTGAATATTTCTGTTTCTTTCAATGGAAACGTGTTATTATGCTTACAAAAGGGTTATTTAAGCATAAACCACCATTTGGGAGTGAATTCCATTAGTTTTGAGCAATATCAAAATTGAAAGGTCAGAGTCACATTGTTGGTCAAAAAGTGCTTCTCTCGCTCTGAAAAGCATTTTGCACACATAAAAACTTGACATGTGAATATTTCTGTTACTTTCAATGGAAACGTGTTATTATGCTTACAAAAGGGTTATTTAAGCATAAACCACCATTTGGGAGTGAATTCCATTAGTTTTGAGCAATATCAAAATTGAAAGGTCAGAGTCACATTGTTGGTCAAAAAGTGCTTCTCTCGCTCTAAAAAGCATTTTGCACACATAAAAACTTGACATGTGAATATTTCTGTTACTTTCAATGGAAACGTGTTATTATGCTTACAAAAGGGTTATTTAAGCATAAACCACCATTTGGGAGTGAATTCCATTAGTTTTGAGCAATATCAACATTGTAAGGTAAAAATCACATTGTTGGTCAAAAAGTGCTTCTCTCGCTCTGAAAAGCATTTTGCACGCATAAAAACTTGACATGTGAATATTTCTGTTTCTTTCAATGGAAACGTGTTATTATGCTTACAAAAGGGTTATTTAAGCATAAACCACCATTTGGGAGTGAATTCCATTAGTTTTGAGCAATATCAAAATTGAAAGGTCAGAATCACATTGTTGGTCAAAAAGTGCTTCTCTCGCTCTGAAAAGCATTTTGCACACATAAAAACTTGACATGTGAATATTTCTGTTACTTTCAATGGAAACGTGTTATTATGCTTACAAAAGGGTTATTTAAGCATAAACCACCATTTGGGAGTGAATTCCATTAGTTTTGAGCAATATCAACATTGTAAGGTAAAAATCACATTGTTGGTCAAAAAGTGCTTCTCTCGCTCTGAAAAGCATTTTGCACGCATAAAAACTTGACATGTGAATATTTCTGTTTCTTTCAATTCAAACGTGTTATTATGCTTACAAAAGGGTTATTTAAGCATAAACCACCATTTGGGAGTGAATTCCATTAGTTTTGAGCAATATCAAAATTGAAAGGTCAGAATCACATTGTTGGTCAAAAAGTGCTTCTCTCGCTCTGAAAAGCATTTTGCACACATAAAAACTTGACATGTGAATATTTCTGTTACTTTCAATGGAAACGTGTTATTATGCTTACAAAAGGGTTATTTAAGCATAAACCACCATTTGGAAGTGAATTCCATTAGTTTTGAGCAATATCAAAATTGAAAGGTCAGAGTCACATTGTTGGTCAAAAAGTGCTTCTCTCGCTCTGAAAAGCATTTTGCACGCATAAAAACTTGACATGTGAATATTTCTGTTTCTTTCAATGGAAACGTGTTATTATGCTTACAAAAGGGTTATTTAAGCATAAACCACCATTTGGGAGTGAATTCCATTAGTTTTGAGCAATATCAAAATTGAAAGGTCAGAGTCACATTGTTGGTCAAAAAGTGCTTCTCTCGCTCTGAAAAGCATTTTGCACACATAAAAACTTGACATGTGAATATTTCTGTTACTTTCAATGGAAACGTGTTATTATGCTTACAAAAGGGTTATTTAAGCATAAACCACCATTTGGGAGTGAATTCCATTAGTTTTGAGCAATATCAAAATTGAAAGGTCAGAGTCACATTGTTGGTCAAAAAGTGCTTCTCTCGCTCTGAAAAGCATTTTGCACACATAAAAACTTGACATGTGAATATTTCTGTTACTTTCAATGGAAACGTGTTATTATGCTTACAAAAGGGTTATTTAAAGCATAAACCACCATTTGGAGTGAATTCCATTAGTTTTGAGCAATATCAACATTGTAAGGTAAAAATCACATTGTTTGTCAAAAAGTGCTTCTCTCGCTCTGAAAAGCATTTTGCACGCTTAAAAACTTGACATGTGAATATTTCTGTTTCTTTCAATGGAAACGTGTTATTATGCTTACAAAAGGGTTATTTAAGCATAAACCACCATTTGGGAGTGAATTCCATTAGTTTTGAGCAATATCAAAATTGAAAGGTCAGAGTCACATTGTTGGTCAAAAAGTGCTTCTCTCGCTCTGAAAAGCATTTTGCACACATAAAAACTTGACATGTGAATATTTCTGTTTCTTTCAATGGAAACGTGTTATTATGCTTACAAAAGGGTTATTTAAGCATAAACCACCATTTGGGAGTGAATTCCATTAGTTTTGAGCAATATCAAAATTGAAAGGTCAGAGTCACATTGTTGGTCAAAAAGTGCTTCTCTCGCTCTGAAAAGCATTTTGCACGCATAAAAACTTGACATGTGAATATTTCTGTTTCTTTCAATGGAAACGTGTTATTATGCTTACAAAAGGGTTATTTAAGCATAAACCACCATTTGGGAGTGAATTCCATTAGTTTTGAGCAATATCAACATTGTAAGGTAAAAATCACATTGTTGGTCAAAAAGTCCTTCTCTCGCTCTGAAAAGCATTTTGCACGCATAAAAACTTGACATTCGAATATTTCTGTTTCTTTCAATGGAAACGTGTTATTATGCTTACAAAAGGGTTATTTAAGCATAAACCACCATTTGGGAGTGAATTCCATTAGTTTTGAGCAATATCAACATTGTAAGGTAAAAATCACATTGTTGGACAAAAAGTGCTTCTCTCGCTCTGAAAAGCATTTTGCACGCATAAAAACTTGACATGTGAATATTTCTGTTTCTTTCAATGGAAACGTGTTATTATGCTTACAAAAGGGTTATTTAAGCATAAACCACCATTTGGGAGTGAATTCCATTAGTTTTGAGCATTATCAAAATTGAAAGGTCAGAATCACATTGTTGGTCAAAAAGTGCTTCTCTCGCTCTGAAAAGCATTTTGCACGCATAAAAACTTGACATGTGAATATTTCTGTTACTTTCAATGGAAACGTGTTATTATGCTTACAAAAGGGTTATTTAAGCATAAACCACCATTTGGGAGTGAATTCCATTAGTTTTGAGCAATATCAAAATTGAAAGGTCAGAATCACATTGTTGGTCAAAAAGTGCTTCTCTCGCTCTGAAAAGCATTTGCACACATGAAAACTTGACATGTGAATATTTCTGTTACTTTCAATGGAAACGTGTTATTATGCTTACAAAAGGGTTATTTAAGCATAAACCACCATTTGGGAGTGAATTCCATTAGTTTTGAGCAATATCAACATTGTAAGGTAAAAATCACATTGTTGGTCAAAAAGTGCTTCTCTCGCTCTGAAAAGCATTTTGCACACATAAAAACTTGACATGTGAATATTTCTGTTACTTTCAATGGAAACGTGTTATTATGCTTACAAAAGGGTTATTTAAGCATAAACCTACATTTGGGAGTGAATTCCATTAGTTTTGAGCAATATCAACATTGTAAGGTAAAAATCACATTGTTGGTCAAAAAGTGCTTCTCTCGCTCTGAAAAGCATTTTTCACGCATAAAAACTTGACATGTGAATATTTCTGTTTCTTTCAATGGAAACGTGTTATTATGCTTACAAAAGGGTTATTTAAGCATAAACCACCATTTGGGAGTGAATTCCATTAGTTTTGAGCAATATCAAAATTGAAAGGTCAGAGTCACATTGTTGGTCAAAAAGTGCTTCTCTCGCTCTGAAAAGCATTTTGCACACATAAAACTTGACATGTGAATATTTCTGTTACTTTCAATGGAAACGTGTTATTATGCTTACAAAAGGGTTATTTAAGCATAAACCACCATTTGGGAGTGAATTCCATTAGTTTTGAGCAATATCAACATTGTAAGGTAAAAATCACATTGTTGGTCAAAAAGTGCTTCTCTCGCTCTGAAAAGCATTTTGCACGCATAAAAACTTGACATGTGAATATTTCTGTTTCTTTCAATGGAAACGTGTTATTATGCTTACAAAAGGGTTATTTAAGCATAAACCACCATTTGGGAGTGAATTCCATTAGTTTTGAGCAATATCAAAATTGAAAGGTCAGAGTCACATTGTTGGTCAAAAAGTGCTTCTCTCGCTCTGAAAAGCATTTTGCACACATAAAAACTTGACATGTGAATATTTCTGTTACTTTCAATGGAAACGTGTTATTATGCTTACAAAAGGGTTATTTAAGCATAAACCACCATTTGGGAGTGAATTCCATTAGTTTTGAGCAATATCAAAATTGAAAGGTCAGAGTCACATTGTTGGTCAAAAAGTGCTTCTCTCGCTCTGAAAAGCATTTTGCACACATAAAAACTTGACATGTGAATATTTCTGTTACTTTCAATGGAAACGTGTTATTATGCTTACAAAAGGGTTATTTAAGCATAAACCACCATTTGGGAGTGAATTCCATTAGTTTTGAGCAATATCAAAATTGAAAGGTCAGAATCACATTGTTGGTCAAAAAGTGCTTCTCTCGCTCTGAAAAGCATTTTGCACACATAAAAACTTGACATGTGAATATTTCTGTTACTTTCAATGGAAACGTGTTATTATGCTTACAAAAGGGTTATTTAAGCATAAACCACCATTTGGGAGTGAATTCCATTAGTTTTGAGCAATATCAACATTGTAAGGTAAAAATCACATTGTTGGTCAAAAAGTGCTTCTCTCGCTCTGAAAAGCATTTTGCACGCATAAAAACTTGACATGTGAATATTTCTGTTTCTTTCAATTCAAACGTGTTATTATGCTTACAAAAGGGTTATTTAAGCATAAACCACCATTTGGGAGTGAATTCCATTAGTTTTGAGCAATATCAAAATTGAAAGGTCAGAATCACATTGTTGGTCAAAAAGTGCTTCTCTCGCTCTGAAAAGCATTTTGCACACATAAAAACTTGACATGTGAATATTTCTGTTACTTTCAATGGAAACGTGTTATTATGCTTACAAAAGGGTTATTTAAGCATAAACCACCATTTGGAAGTGAATTCCATTAGTTTTGAGCAATATCAAAATTGAAAGGTCAGAGTCACATTGTTGGTCAAAAGTGCTTCTCTCGCTCTGAAAAGCATTTTGCACGCATAAAAACTTGACATGTGAATATTTCTGTTTCTTTCAATGGAAACGTGTTATTATGCTTACAAAAGGGTTATTTAAGCATAAACCACCATTTGGGAGTGAATTCCATTAGTTTTGAGCAATATCAAAATTGAAAGGTCAGAGTCACATTGTTGGTCAAAAAGTGCTTCTCTCGCTCTGAAAAGCATTTTGCACACATAAAAACTTGACATGTGAATATTTCTGTTACTTTCAATGGAAACGTGTTATTATGCTTACAAAAGGGTTATTTAAGCATAAACCACCATTTGGGAGTGAATTCCATTAGTTTTGAGCAATATCAAAATTGAAAGGTCAGAGTCACATTGTTGGTCAAAAAGTGCTTCTCTCGCTCTGAAAAGCATTTTGCACACATAAAAACTTGACATGTGAATATTTCTGTTACTTTCAATGGAAACGTGTTATTATGCTTACAAAAGGGTTATTTAAGCATAAACCACCATTTGGGAGTGAATTCCATTAGTTTTGAGCAATATCAACATTGTAAGGTAAAAATCACATTGTTTGTCAAAAAGTGCTTCTCTCGCTCTGAAAAGCATTTTGCACGCTTAAAAACTTGACATGTGAATATTTCTGTTTCTTTCAATGGAAACGTGTTATTATGCTTACAAAAGGGTTATTTAAGCATAAACCACCATTTGGGAGTGAATTCCATTAGTTTTGAGCATATCAAAATTGAAAGGTCAGAGTCACATTGTTGGTCAAAAAGTGCTTCTCTCGCTCTGAAAAGCATTTTGCACACATAAAAACTTGACATGTGAATATTTCTGTTTCTTTCAATGGAAACGTGTTATTATGCTTACAAAAGGGTTATTTAAGCATAAACCACCATTTGGGAGTGAATTCCATTAGTTTTGAGCAATATCAAAATTGAAAGGTCAGAGTCACATTGTTGGTCAAAAAGTGCTTCTCTCGCTCTGAAAAGCATTTTGCACGCATAAAAACTTGACATGTGAATATTTCTGTTTCTTTCAATGGAAACGTGTTATTATGCTTACAAAAGGGTTATTTAAGCATAAACCACCATTTGGGAGTGAATTCCATTAGTTTTGAGCAATATCAACATTGTAAGGTAAAAATCACATTGTTGGTCAAAAAGTCCTTCTCTCGCTCTGAAAAGCATTTTGCACGCATAAAAACTTGACATGTGAATATTTCTGTTTCTTTCAATGGAAACGTGTTATTATGCTTACAAAAGGGTTATTTAAGCATAAACCACCATTTGGGAGTGAATTCCATTAGTTTTGAGCAATATCAACATTGTAAGGTAAAAATCACATTGTTGGACAAAAAGTGCTTCTCTCGCTCTGAAAAGCATTTTGCACGCATAAAAACTTGACATGTGAATATTTCTGTTTCTTTCAATGGAAACGTGTTATTATGCTTACAAAAGGGTTATTTAAGCATAAACCACCATTTGGGAGTGAATTCCATTAGTTTTGAGCATTATCAAAATTGAAAGGTCAGAATCACATTGTTGGTCAAAAAGTGCTTCTCTCGCTCTGAAAAGCATTTTGCACGCATAAAAACTTGACATGTGAATATTTCTGTTACTTTCAATGGAAACGTGTTATTATGCTTACAAAAGGGTTATTTAAGCATAAACCACCATTTGGGAGTGAATTCCATTAGTTTTGAGCAATATCAAAATTGAAAGGTCAGAATCACATTGTTGGTCAAAAAGTGCTTCTCTCGCTCTGAAAAGAATTTTGCACACATGAAAACTTGACATGTGAATATTTCTGTTACTTTCAATGGAAACGTGTTATTATGCTTACAAAAGGGTTATTTAAGCATAAACCACCATTTGGGAGTGAATTCCATTAGTTTTGAGCAATATCAACATTGTAAGGTAAAAATCACATTGTTTGTCAAAAAGTGCTTCTCTCGCTCTGAAAAGCATTTTGCACGCTTAAAAACTTGACATGTGAATATTTCTGTTTCTTTCAATGGAAACGTGTTATTATGCTTACAAAAGGGTTATTTAAGCATAAACCACCATTTGGGAGTGAATTCCATTAGTTTTGAGCAATATCAAAATTGAAAGGTCAGAGTCACATTGTTGGTCAAAAAGTGCTTCTCTCGCTCTGAAAAGCATTTTGCACACATAAAAACTTGACATGTGAATATTTCTGTTTCTTTCAATGGAAACGTGTTATTATGCTTACAAAAGGGTTATTTAAGCATAAACCACCATTTGGGAGTGAATTCCATTAGTTTTGAGCAATATCAAAATTGAAAGGTCAGAGTCACATTGTTGGTCAAAAAGTGCTTCTCTCGCTCTGAAAAGCATTTTGCACGCATAAAAACTTGACATGTGAATATTTCTGTTTCTTTCAATGGAAACGTGTTATTATGCTTACAAAAGGGTTATTTAAGCATAAACCACCATTTGGGAGTGAATTCCATTAGTTTTGAGCAATATCAACATTGTAAGGTAAAAATCACATTGTTGGTCAAAAAGTCCTTCTCTCGCTCTGAAAAGCATTTTGCACGCATAAAAACTTGACATTCGAATATTTCTGTTTCTTTCAATGGAAACGTGTTATTATGCTTACAAAAGGGTTATTTAAGCATAAACCACCATTTGGGAGTGAATTCCATTAGTTTTGAGCAATATCAACATTGTAAGGTAAAAATCACATTGTTGGACAAAAAGTGCTTCTCTCGCTCTGAAAAGCATTTTGCACGCATAAAAACTTGACATGTGAATATTTCTGTTTCTTTCAATGGAAACGTGTTATTATGCTTACAAAAGGGTTATTTAAGCATAAACCACCATTTGGGAGTGAATTCCATTAGTTTTGAGCATTATCAAAATTGAAAGGTCAGAATCACATTGTTGGTCAAAAAGTGCTTCTCTCGCTCTGAAAAGCATTTTGCACGCATAAAAACTTGACATGTGAATATTTCTGTTACTTTCAATGGAAACGTGTTATTATGCTTACAAAAGGGTTATTTAAGCATAAACCACCATTTGGGAGTGAATTCCATTAGTTTTGAGCAATATCAAATTGAAAGGTCAGAATCACATTGTTGGTCAAAAAGTGCTTCTCTCGCTCTGAAAAGCATTTTGCACACATGAAAACTTGACATGTGAATATTTCTGTTACTTTCAATGGAAACGTGTTATTATGCTTACAAAAGGGTTATTTAAGCATAAACCACCATTTGGGAGTGAATTCCATTAGTTTTGAGCAATATCAACATTGTAAGGTAAAAATCACATTGTTGGTCAAAAAGTGCTTCTCTCGCTCTGAAAAGCATTTTGCACACATAAAAACTTGACATGTGAATATTTCTGTTACTTTCAATGGAAACGTGTTATTATGCTTACAAAAGGGTTATTTAAGCATAAACCTACATTTGGGAGTGAATTCCATTAGTTTTGAGCAATATCAACATTGTAAGGTAAAAATCACATTGTTGGTCAAAAAGTGCTTCTCTCGCTCTGAAAAGCATTTTTCACGCATAAAAACTTGACATGTGAATATTTCTGTTTCTTTCAATGGAAACGTGTTATTATGCTTACAAAAGGGTTATTTAAGCATAAACCACCATTTGGGAGTGAATTCCATTAGTTTTGAGCAATATCAAAATTGAAAGGTCAGAGTCACATTGTTGGTCAAAAAGTGCTTCTCTCGCTCTGAAAAGCATTTTGCACACATAAAAACTTGACATGTGAATATTTCTGTTACTTTCAATGGAAACGTGTTATTATGCTTACAAAAGGGTTATTTAAGCATAAACCACCATTTGGGAGTGAATTCCATTAGTTTTGAGCAATATCAAAATTGAAAGGTCAGAGTCACATTGTTGGTCAAAAAGTGCTTCTCTCGCTCTGAAAAGCATTTTGCACACATAAAAACTTGACATGTGAATATTTCTGTTACTTTCAATGGAAACGTGTTATTATGCTTACAAAAGGGTTATTTAAGCATAAACCACCATTTGGGAGTGAATTCCATTAGTTTTGAGCAATATCAACATTGTAAGGTAAAAATCACATTGTTGGTCAAAAAGTGCTTCTCTCGCTCTGAAAAGCATTTTGCACGCATAAAAACTTGACATGTGAATATTTCTGTTTCTTTCAATGGAAACGTGTTATTATGCTTACAAAAGGGTTATTTAAGCATAAACCACCATTTGGGAGTGAATTCCATTAGTTTTGAGCAATATCAAAATTGAAAGGTCAGAGTCACATTGTTGGTCAAAAAGTGCTTCTCTCGCTCTGAAAAGCATTTTGCACACATAAAAACTTGACATGTGAATATTTCTGTTACTTTCAATGGAAACGTGTTATTATGCTTACAAAAGGGTTATTTAAGCATAAACCACCATTTGGGAGTGAATTCCATTAGTTTTGAGCAATATCAAAATTGAAAGGTCAGAGTCACATTGTTGGTCAAAAAGTGCTTCTCTCGCTCTGAAAAGCATTTTGCACACATAAAAACTTGACATGTGAATATTTCTGTTACTTTCAATGGAAACGTGTTATTATGCTTACAAAAGGGTTATTTAAGCATAAACCACCATTTGGGAGTGAATTCCATTAGTTTTGAGCAATATCAAATTGAAAGGTCAGAATCACATTGTTGGTCAAAAAGTGCTTCTCTCGCTCTGAAAAGCATTTTGCACACATAAAAACTTGACATGTGAATATTTCTGTTACTTTCAATGGAAACGTGTTATTATGCTTACAAAAGGGTTATTTAAGCATAAACCACCATTTGGGAGTGAATTCCATTAGTTTTGAGCAATATCAACATTGTAAGGTAAAAATCACATTGTTGGTCAAAAAGTGCTTCTCTCGCTCTGAAAAGCATTTTGCACGCATAAAAACTTGACATGTGAATATTTCTGTTTCTTTCAATTCAAACGTGTTATTATGCTTACAAAAGGGTTATTTAAGCATAAACCACCATTTGGGAGTGAATTCCATTAGTTTTGAGCAATATCAAAATTGAAAGGTCAGAATCACATTGTTGGTCAAAAAGTGCTTCTCTCGCTCTGAAAAGCATTTTGCACACATAAAAACTTGACATGTGAATATTTCTGTTACTTTCAATGGAAACGTGTTATTATGCTTACAAAAGGGTTATTTAAGCATAAACCACCATTTGGAAGTGAATTCCATTAGTTTTGAGCAATATCAAAATTGAAAGGTCAGAGTCACATTGTTGGTCAAAAAGTGCTTCTCTCGCTCTGAAAAGCATTTTGCACGCATAAAAACTTGACATGTGAATATTTCTGTTTCTTTCAATGGAAACGTGTTATTATGCTTACAAAAGGGTTATTTAAGCATAAACCACCATTTGGGAGTGAATTCCATTAGTTTTGAGCAATATCAAAATTGAAAGGTCAGAGTCACATTGTTGGTCA
The DNA here is from genome assembly GCF_949987615.1 of Pollachius pollachius. Classification (NCBI taxonomy): domain Eukaryota; kingdom Metazoa; phylum Chordata; class Actinopteri; order Gadiformes; family Gadidae; genus Pollachius; species Pollachius pollachius. The sequence continues at coordinate 90,695 of NW_027641284.1, forward strand.
AAAAGTGCTTCTCTCGCTCTGAAAAGCATTTTGCACACATAAAAACTTGACATGTGAATATTTCTGTTACTTTCAATGGAAACGTGTTATTATGCTTACAAAAGGGTTATTTAAGCATAAACCACCATTTGGGAGTGAATTCCATTAGTTTTGAGCAATATCAAAATTGAAAGGTCAGAGTCACATTGTTGGTCAAAAAGTGCTTCTCTCGCTCTGAAAAGCATTTTGCACACATAAAAACTTGACATGTGAATATTTCTGTTACTTTCAATGGAAACGTGTTATTATGCTTACAAAAGGGTTATTTAAGCATAAACCACCATTTGGGAGTGAATTCCATTAGTTTTGAGCAATATCAACATTGTAAGGTAAAAATCACATTGTTTGTCAAAAAGTGCTTCTCTCGCTCTGAAAAGCATTTTGCACGCTTAAAAACTTGACATGTGAATATTTCTGTTTCTTTCAATGGAAACGTGTTATTATGCTTACAAAAGGGTTATTTAAGCATAAACCACCATTTGGGAGTGAATTCCATTAGTTTTGAGCAATATCAACATTGTAAGGTAAAAATCACATTGTTGGACAAAAAGTGCTTCTCTCGCTCTGAAAAGCATTTTGCACGCATAAAAACTTGACATGTGAATATTTCTGTTTCTTTCAATGGAAACGTGTTATTATGCTTACAAAAGGGTTATTTAAGCATAAACCACCATTTGGGAGTGAATTCCATTAGTTTTGAGCATTATCAAAATTGAAAGGTCAGAATCACATTGTTGGTCAAAAAGTGCTTCTCTCGCTCTGAAAAGCATTTTGCACGCATAAAAACTTGACATGTGAATATTTCTGTTACTTTCAATGGAAACGTGTTATTATGCTTACAAAAGGGTTATTTAAGCATAAACCACCATTTGGGAGTGAATTCCATTAGTTTTGAGCAATATCAAAATTGAAAGGTCAGAATCACATTGTTGGTCAAAAAGTGCTTCTCTCGCTCTGAAAAGAATTTTGCACACATGAAAACTTGACATGTGAATATTTCTGTTACTTTCAATGGAAACGTGTTATTATGCTTACAAAAGGGTTATTTAAGCATAAACCACCATTTGGGAGTGAATTCCATTAGTTTTGAGCAATATCAACATTGTAAGGTAAAAATCACATTGTTTGTCAAAAAGTGCTTCTCTCGCTCTGAAAAGCATTTTGCACGCTTAAAAACTTGACATGTGAATATTTCTGTTTCTTTCAATGGAAACGTGTTATTATGCTTACAAAAGGGTTATTTAAGCATAAACCACCATTTGGGAGTGAATTCCATTAGTTTTGAGCAATATCAAAATTGAAAGGTCAGAGTCACATTGTTGGTCAAAAAGTGCTTCTCTCGCTCTGAAAAGCATTTTGCACACATAAAAACTTGACATGTGAATATTTCTGTTTCTTTCAATGGAAACGTGTTATTATGCTTACAAAAGGGTTATTTAAGCATAAACCACCATTTGGGAGTGAATTCCATTAGTTTTGAGCAATATCAAAATTGAAAGGTCAGAGTCACATTGTTGGTCAAAAAGTGCTTCTCTCGCTCTGAAAAGCATTTTGCACGCATAAAAACTTGACATGTGAATATTTCTGTTTCTTTCAATGGAAACGTGTTATTATGCTTACAAAAGGGTTATTTAAGCATAAACCACCATTTGGGAGTGAATTCCATTAGTTTTGAGCAATATCAACATTGTAAGGTAAAAATCACATTGTTGGTCAAAAAGTCCTTCTCTCGCTCTGAAAAGCATTTTGCACGCATAAAAACTTGACATTCGAATATTTCTGTTTCTTTCAATGGAAACGTGTTATTATGCTTACAAAAGGGTTATTTAAGCATAAACCACCATTTGGGAGTGAATTCCATTAGTTTTGAGCAATATCAACATTGTAAGGTAAAAATCACATTGTTGGACAAAAAGTGCTTCTCTCGCTCTGAAAAGCATTTTGCACGCATAAAAACTTGACATGTGAATATTTCTGTTTCTTTCAATGGAAACGTGTTATTATGCTTACAAAAGGGTTATTTAAGCATAAACCACCATTTGGGAGTGAATTCCATTAGTTTTGAGCATTATCAAAATTGAAAGGTCAGAATCACATTGTTGGTCAAAAAGTGCTTCTCTCGCTCTGAAAAGCATTTTGCACGCATAAAAACTTGACATGTGAATATTTCTGTTACTTTCAATGGAAACGTGTTATTATGCTTACAAAAGGGTTATTTAAGCATAAACCACCATTTGGGAGTGAATTCCATTAGTTTTGAGCAATATCAAAATTGAAAGGTCAGAATCACATTGTTGGTCAAAAAGTGCTTCTCTCGCTCTGAAAAGCATTTTGCACACATGAAAACTTGACATGTGAATATTTCTGTTACTTTCAATGGAAACGTGTTATTATGCTTACAAAAGGGTTATTTAAGCATAAACCACCATTTGGGAGTGAATTCCATTAGTTTTGAGCAATATCAACATTGTAAGGTAAAAATCACATTGTTGGTCAAAAAGTGCTTCTCTCGCTCTGAAAAGCATTTTGCACACATAAAAACTTGACATGTGAATATTTCTGTTACTTTCAATGGAAACGTGTTATTATGCTTACAAAAGGGTTATTTAAGCATAAACCTACATTTGGGAGTGAATTCCATTAGTTTTGAGCAATATCAACATTGTAAGGTAAAAATCACATTGTTGGTCAAAAAGTGCTTCTCTCGCTCTGAAAAGCATTTTTCACGCATAAAAACTTGACATGTGAATATTTCTGTTTCTTTCAATGGAAACGTGTTATTATGCTTACAAAAGGGTTATTTAAGCATAAACCACCATTTGGGAGTGAATTCCATTAGTTTTGAGCAATATCAAAATTGAAAGGTCAGAGTCACATTGTTGGTCAAAAAGTGCTTCTCTCGCTCTGAAAAGCATTTTGCACACATAAAAACTTGACATGTGAATATTTCTGTTACTTTCAATGGAAACGTGTTATTATGCTTACAAAAGGGTTATTTAAGCATAAACCACCATTTGGGAGTGAATTCCATTAGTTTTGAGCAATATCAAAATTGAAAGGTCAGAGTCACATTGTTGGTCAAAAAGTGCTTCTCTCGCTCTGAAAAGCATTTTGCACACATAAAAACTTGACATGTGAATATTTCTGTTACTTTCAATGGAAACGTGTTATTATGCTTACAAAAGGGTTATTTAAGCATAAACCACCATTTGGGAGTGAATTCCATTAGTTTTGAGCAATATCAACATTGTAAGGTAAAAATCACATTGTTGGTCAAAAAGTGCTTCTCTCGCTCTGAAAAGCATTTTGCACGCATAAAAACTTGACATGTGAATATTTCTGTTTCTTTCAATGGAAACGTGTTATTATGCTTACAAAAGGGTTATTTAAGCATAAACCACCATTTGGGAGTGAATTCCATTAGTTTTGAGCAATATCAAAATTGAAAGGTCAGAGTCACATTGTTGGTCAAAAAGTGCTTCTCTCGCTCTGAAAAGCATTTTGCACACATAAAAACTTGACATGTGAATATTTCTGTTACTTTCAATGGAAACGTGTTATTATGCTTACAAAAGGGTTATTTAAGCATAAACCACCATTTGGGAGTGAATTCCATTAGTTTTGAGCAATATCAAAATTGAAAGGTCAGAGTCACATTGTTGGTCAAAAAGTGCTTCTCTCGCTCTGAAAAGCATTTTGCACACATAAAAACTTGACATGTGAATATTTCTGTTACTTTCAATGGAAACGTGTTATTATGCTTACAAAAGGGTTATTTAAGCATAAACCACCATTTGGGAGTGAATTCCATTAGTTTTGAGCAATATCAAAATTGAAAGGTCAGAATCACATTGTTGGTCAAAAAGTGCTTCTCTCGCTCTGAAAAGCATTTTGCACACATAAAAACTTGACATGTGAATATTTCTGTTACTTTCAATGGAAACGTGTTATTATGCTTACAAAAGGGTTATTTAAGCATAAACCACCATTTGGGAGTGAATTCCATTAGTTTTGAGCAATATCAACATTGTAAGGTAAAAATCACATTGTTGGTCAAAAAGTGCTTCTCTCGCTCTGAAAAGCATTTTGCACGCATAAAAACTTGACATGTGAATATTTCTGTTTCTTTCAATTCAAACGTGTTATTATGCTTACAAAAGGGTTATTTAAGCATAAACCACCATTTGGGAGTGAATTCCATTAGTTTTGAGCAATATCAAAATTGAAAGGTCAGAATCACATTGTTGGTCAAAAAGTGCTTCTCTCGCTCTGAAAAGCATTTTGCACACATAAAAACTTGACATGTGAATATTTCTGTTACTTTCAATGGAAACGTGTTATTATGCTTACAAAAGGGTTATTTAAGCATAAACCACCATTTGGAAGTGAATTCCATTAGTTTTGAGCAATATCAAAATTGAAAGGTCAGAGTCACATTGTTGGTCAAAAAGTGCTTCTCTCGCTCTGAAAAGCATTTTGCACGCATAAAAACTTGACATGTGAATATTTCTGTTTCTTTCAATGGAAACGTGTTATTATGCTTACAAAAGGGTTATTTAAGCATAAACCACCATTTGGGAGTGAATTCCATTAGTTTTGAGCAATATCAAAATTGAAAGGTCAGAGTCACATTGTTGGTCAAAAAGTGCTTCTCTCGCTCTGAAAAGCATTTTGCACACATAAAAACTTGACATGTGAATATTTCTGTTACTTTCAATGGAAACGTGTTATTATGCTTACAAAAGGGTTATTTAAGCATAAACCACCATTTGGGAGTGAATTCCATTAGTTTTGAGCAATATCAAAATTGAAAGGTCAGAGTCACATTGTTGGTCAAAAAGTGCTTCTCTCGCTCTGAAAAGCATTTTGCACACATAAAAACTTGACATGTGAATATTTCTGTTACTTTCAATGGAAACGTGTTATTATGCTTACAAAAGGGTTATTTAAGCATAAACCACCATTTGGGAGTGAATTCCATTAGTTTTGAGCAATATCAACATTGTAAGGTAAAAATCACATTGTTTGTCAAAAAGTGCTTCTCTCGCTCTGAAAAGCATTTTGCACGCTTAAAAACTTGACATGTGAATATTTCTGTTTCTTTCAATGGAAACGTGTTATTATGCTTACAAAAGGGTTATTTAAGCATAAACCACCATTTGGGAGTGAATTCCATTAGTTTTGAGCAATATCAAAATTGAAAGGTCAGAGTCACATTGTTGGTCAAAAAGTGCTTCTCTCGCTCTGAAAAGCATTTTGCACACATAAAAACTTGACATGTGAATATTTCTGTTTCTTTCAATGGAAACGTGTTATTATGCTTACAAAAGGGTTATTTAAGCATAAACCACCATTTGGGAGTGAATTCCATTAGTTTTGAGCAATATCAAAATTGAAAGGTCAGAGTCACATTGTTGGTCAAAAAGTGCTTCTCTCGCTCTGAAAAGCATTTTGCACGCATAAAAACTTGACATGTGAATATTTCTGTTTCTTTCAATGGAAACGTGTTATTATGCTTACAAAAGGGTTATTTAAGCATAAACCACCATTTGGGAGTGAATTCCATTAGTTTTGAGCAATATCAACATTGTAAGGTAAAAATCACATTGTTGGTCAAAAAGTCCTTCTCTCGCTCTGAAAAGCATTTTGCACGCATAAAAACTTGACATGTGAATATTTCTGTTTCTTTCAATGGAAACGTGTTATTATGCTTACAAAAGGGTTATTTAAGCATAAACCACCATTTGGGAGTGAATTCCATTAGTTTTGAGCAATATCAACATTGTAAGGTAAAAATCACATTGTTGGACAAAAAGTGCTTCTCTCGCTCTGAAAAGCATTTTGCACGCATAAAAACTTGACATGTGAATATTTCTGTTTCTTTCAATGGAAACGTGTTATTATGCTTACAAAAGGGTTATTTAAGCATAAACCACCATTTGGGAGTGAATTCCATTAGTTTTGAGCATTATCAAAATTGAAAGGTCAGAATCACATTGTTGGTCAAAAAGTGCTTCTCTCGCTCTGAAAAGCATTTTGCACGCATAAAAACTTGACATGTGAATATTTCTGTTACTTTCAATGGAAACGTGTTATTATGCTTACAAAAGGGTTATTTAAGCATAAACCACCATTTGGGAGTGAATTCCATTAGTTTTGAGCAATATCAAAATTGAAAGGTCAGAATCACATTGTTGGTCAAAAAGTGCTTCTCTCGCTCTGAAAAGAATTTTGCACACATGAAAACTTGACATGTGAATATTTCTGTTACTTTCAATGGAAACGTGTTATTATGCTTACAAAAGGGTTATTTAAGCATAAACCACCATTTGGGAGTGAATTCCATTAGTTTTGAGCAATATCAACATTGTAAGGTAAAAATCACATTGTTGGTCAAAAAGTGCTTCTCTCGCTCTGAAAAGCATTTTGCACGCATAAAAACTTGACATGTGAATATTTCTGTTTCTTTCAATGGAAACGTGTTATTATGCTTACAAAAGGGTTATTTAAGCATAAACCACCATTTGGGAGTGAATTCCATTAGTTTTGAGCAATATCAAAATTGAAAGGTCAGAATCACATTGTTGGTCAAAAAGTGCTTCTCTCGCTCTGAAAAGCATTTTGCACACATAAAAACTTGACATGTGAATATTTCTGTTACTTTCAATGGAAACGTGTTATTATGCTTACAAAAGGGTTATTTAAGCATAAACCACCATTTGGGAGTGAATTCCATTAGTTTTGAGCAATATCAACATTGTAAGGTAAAAATCACATTGTTGGTCAAAAAGTGCTTCTCTCGCTCTGAAAAGCATTTTGCACGCATAAAAACTTGACATGTGAATATTTCTGTTTCTTTCAATGGAAACGTGTTATTATGCTTACAAAAGGGTTATTTAAGCATAAACCACCATTTGGGAGTGAATTCCATTAGTTTTGAGCAATATCAAAATTGAAAGGTCAGAGTCACATTGTTGGTCAAAAAGTGCTTCTCTCGCTCTGAAAAGCATTTTGCACACATAAAAACTTGACATGTGAATATTTCTGTTACTTTCAATGGAAACGTGTTATTATGCTTACAAAAGGGTTATTTAAGCATAAACCACCATTTGGGAGTGAATTCCATTAGTTTTGAGCAATATCAAAATTGAAAGGTCAGAATCACATTGTTGGTCAAAAAGTGCTTCTCTCGCTCTGAAAAGCATTTTGCACACATAAAAACTTGACATGTGAATATTTCTGTTACTTTCAATGGAAACGTGTTATTATGCTTACAAAAGGGTTATTTAAGCATAAACCACCATTTGGGAGTGAATTCCATTAGTTTTGAGCAATATCAACATTGTAAGGTAAAAATCACATTGTTTGTCAAAAAGTGCTTCTCTCGCTCTGAAAAGCATTTTGCACGCATAAAAACTTGACATGTGAATATTTCTGTTTCTTTCAATGGAAACGTGTTATTATGCTTACAAAAGGGTTATTTAAGCATAAACCACCATTTGGGAGTGAATTCCATTAGTTTTGAGCAATATCAAAATTGAAAGGTCAGAGTCACATTGTTGGTCAAAAAGTGCTTCTCTCGCTCTGAAAAGCATTTTGCACACATAAAAACTTGACATGTGAATATTTCTGTTTCTTTCAATGGAAACGTGTTATTATGCTTACAAAAGGGTTATTTAAGCATAAACCACCATTTGGGAGTGAATTCCATTAGTTTTGAGCAATATCAAAATTGAAAGGTCAGAGTCACATTGTTGGTCAAAAAGTGCTTCTCTCGCTCTGAAAAGCATTTTGCACGCATGAAAACTTGACATGTGAATATTTCTGTTTCTTTCAATGGAAACGTGTTATTATGCTTACAAAAGGGTTATTTAAGCATAAACCACCATTTGGGAGTGAATTCCATTAGTTTTGAGCAATATCAACATTGTAAGGTAAAAATCACATTGTTGGACAAAAAGTGCTTCTCTCGCTCTGAAAAGCATTTTGCACGCATAAAAACTTGACATGTGAATATTTCTGTTTCTTTCAATGGAAACGTGTTATTATGCTTACAAAAGGGTTATTTAAGCATAAACCACCATTTGGGAGTGAATTCCATTAGTTTTGAGCATTATCAAAATTGAAAGGTCAGAATCACATTGTTGGTCAAAAAGTGCTTCTCTCGCTCTGAAAAGCATTTTGCACGCATAAAAACTTGACATGTGAATATTTCTGTTACTTTCAATGGAAACGTGTTATTATGCTTACAAAAGGGTTATTTAAGCATAAACCACCATTTGGGAGTGAATTCCATTAGTTTTGAGCAATATCAAAATTGAAAGGTCAGAATCACATTGTTGGTCAAAAAGTGCTTCTCTCGCTCTGAAAAGCATTTTGCACACATAAAAACTTGACATGTGAATATTTCTGTTACTTTCAATGGAAACGTGTTATTATGCTTACAAAAGGGTTATTTAAGCATAAACCACCATTTGGGAGTGAATTCCATTAGTTTTGAGCAATATCAACATTGTAAGGTAAAAATCACATTGTTGGTCAAAAAGTGCTTCTCTCGCTCTGAAAAGCATTTTGCACGCATAAAAACTTGACATGTGAATATTTCTGTTTCTTTCAATGGAAACGTGTTATTATGCTTACAAAAGGGTTATTTAAGCATAAACCACCATTTGGGAGTGAATTCCATTAGTTTTGAGCAATATCAAAATTGAAAGGTCAGAATCACATTGTTGGTCAAAAAGTGCTTCTCTCGCTCTGAAAAGCATTTTGCACACATAAAAACTTGACATGTGAATATTTCTGTTACTTTCAATGGAAACGTGTTATTATGCTTACAAAAGGGTTATTTAAGCATAAACCACCATTTGGGAGTGAATTCCATTAGTTTTGAGCAATATCAACATTGTAAGGTAAAAATCACATTGTTGGTCAAAAAGTGCTTCTCTCGCTCTGAAAAGCATTTTGCACGCATAAAAACTTGACATGTGAATATTTCTGTTTCTTTCAATGGAAACGTGTTATTATGCTTACAAAAGGGTTATTTAAGCATAAACCACCATTTGGGAGTGAATTCCATTAGTTTTGAGCAATATCAAAATTGAAAGGTCAGAGTCACATTGTTGGTCAAAAAGTGCTTCTCTCGCTCTGAAAAGCATTTTGCACACATAAAAACTTGACATGTGAATATTTCTGTTACTTTCAATGGAAACGTGTTATTATGCTTACAAAAGGGTTATTTAAGCATAAACCACCATTTGGGAGTGAATTCCATTAGTTTTGAGCAATATCAAAATTGAAAGGTCAGAATCACATTGTTGGTCAAAAAGTGCTTCTCTCGCTCTGAAAAGCATTTTGCACGCATAAAAACTTGACATGTGAATATTTCTGTTACTTTCAATGGAAACGTGTTATTATGCTTACAAAAGGGTTATTTAAGCATAAACCACCATTTGGGAGTGAATTCCATTAGTTTTGAGCAATATCAAAATTGAAAGGTCAGAATCACATTGTTGGTCAAAAAGTGCTTCTCTCGCTCTGAAAAGCATTTTGCACACATAAAAACTTGACATGTGAATATTTCTGTTACTTTCAATGGAAACGTGTTATTATGCTTACAAAAGGGTTATTTAAGCATAAACCACCATTTGGGAGTGAATTCCATTAGTTTTGAGCAATATCAACATTGTAAGGTAAAAATCACATTGTTGGTCAAAAAGTGCTTCTCTCGCTCTGAAAAGCATTTTGCACGCATAAAAACTTGACATGTGAATATTTCTGTTTCTTTCAATGGAAACGTGTTATTATGCTTACAAAAGGGTTATTTAAGCATAAACCACCATTTGGGAGTGAATTCCATTAGTTTTGAGCAATATCAAAATTGAAAGGTCAGAATCACATTGTTGGTCAAAAAGTGCTTCTCTCGCTCTGAAAAGCATTTTGCACACATAAAAACTTGACATGTGAATATTTCTGTTACTTTCAATGGAAACGTGTTATTATGCTTACAAAAGGGTTATTTAAGCATAAACCACCATTTGGGAGTGAATTCCATTAGTTTTGAGCAATATCAACATTGTAAGGTAAAAATCACATTGTTGGACAAAAAGTGCTTCTCTCGCTCTGAAAAGCATTTTGCACGCATAAAAACTTGACATGTGAATATTTCTGTTTCTTTCAATGGAAACGTGTTATTATGCTTACAAAAGGGTTATTTAAGCATAAACCACCATTTGGGAGTGAATTCCATTAGTTTTGAGCATTATCAAAATTGAAAGGTCAGAATCACATTGTTGGTCAAAAAGTGCTTCTCTCGCTCTGAAAAGCATTTTGCACGCATAAAAACTTGACATGTGAATATTTCTGTTACTTTCAATGGAAACGTGTTATTATGCTTACAAAAGGGTTATTTAAGCATAAACCACCATTTGGGAGTGAATTCCATTAGTTTTGAGCAATATCAAAATTGAAAGGTCAGAATCACATTGTTGGTCAAAAAGTGCTTCTCTCGCTCTGAAAAGCATTTTGCACACATAAAAACTTGACATGTGAATATTTCTGTTACTTTCAATGGAAACGTGTTATTATGCTTACAAAAGGGTTATTTAAGCATAAACCACCATTTGGGAGTGAATTCCATTAGTTTTGAGCAATATCAACATTGTAAGGTAAAAATCACATTGTTTGTCAAAAAGTGCTTCTCTCGCTCTGAAAAGCATTTTGCACGCATAAAAACTTGACATGTGAATATTTCTGTTTCTTTCAATGGAAACGTGTTATTATGCTTACAAAAGGGTTATTTAAGCATAAACCACCATTTGGGAGTGAATTCCATTAGTTTTGAGCAATATCAAAATTGAAAGGTCAGAGTCACATTGTTGGTCAAAAAGTGCTTCTCTCGCTCTGAAAAGCATTTTGCACACATAAAAACTTGACATGTGAATATTTCTGTTTCTTTCAATGGAAACGTGTTATTATGCTTACAAAAGGGTTATTTAAGCATAAACCACCATTTGGGAGTGAATTCCATTAGTTTTGAGCAATATCAAAATTGAAAGGTCAGAGTCACATTGTTGGTCAAAAAGTGCTTCTCTCGCTCTGAAAAGCATTTTGCACGCATGAAAACTTGACATGTGAATATTTCTGTTTCTTTCAATGGAAACGTGTTATTATGCTTACAAAAGGGTTATTTAAGCATAAACCACCATTTGGGAGTGAATTCCATTAGTTTTGAGCAATATCAACATTGTAAGGTAAAAATCACATTGTTGGACAAAAAGTGCTTCTCTCGCTCTGAAAAGCATTTTGCACGCATAAAAACTTGACATGTGAATATTTCTGTTTCTTTCAATGGAAACGTGTTATTATGCTTACAAAAGGGTTATTTAAGCATAAACCACCATTTGGGAGTGAATTCCATTAGTTTTGAGCATTATCAAAATTGAAAGGTCAGAATCACATTGTTGGTCAAAAAGTGCTTCTCTCGCTCTGAAAAGCATTTTGCACGCATAAAAACTTGACATGTGAATATTTCTGTTACTTTCAATGGAAACGTGTTATTATGCTTACAAAAGGGTTATTTAAGCATAAACCACCATTTGGGAGTGAATTCCATTAGTTTTGAGCAATATCAAAATTGAAAGGTCAGAATCACATTGTTGGTCAAAAAGTGCTTCTCTCGCTCTGAAAAGCATTTTGCACACATAAAAACTTGACATGTGAATATTTCTGTTACTTTCAATGGAAACGTGTTATTATGCTTACAAAAGGGTTATTTAAGCATAAACCACCATTTGGGAGTGAATTCCATTAGTTTTGAGCAATATCAACATTGTAAGGTAAAAATCACATTGTTGGTCAAAAAGTGCTTCTCTCGCTCTGAAAAGCATTTTGCACGCATAAAAACTTGACATGTGAATATTTCTGTTTCTTTCAATGGAAACGTGTTATTATGCTTACAAAAGGGTTATTTAAGCATAAACCACCATTTGGGAGTGAATTCCATTAGTTTTGAGCAATATCAAAATTGAAAGGTCAGAATCACATTGTTGGTCAAAAAGTGCTTCTCTCGCTCTGAAAAGCATTTTGCACACATAAAAACTTGACATGTGAATATTTCTGTTACTTTCAATGGAAACGTGTTATTATGCTTACAAAAGGGTTATTTAAGCATAAACCACCATTTGGGAGTGAATTCCATTAGTTTTGAGCAATATCAACATTGTAAGGTAAAAATCACATTGTTGGTCAAAAAGTGCTTCTCTCGCTCTGAAAAGCATTTTGCACGCATAAAAACTTGACATGTGAATATTTCTGTTTCTTTCAATGGAAACGTGTTATTATGCTTACAAAAGGGTTATTTAAGCATAAACCACCATTTGGGAGTGAATTCCATTAGTTTTGAGCAATATCAAAATTGAAAGGTCAGAGTCACATTGTTGGTCAAAAAGTGCTTCTCTCGCTCTGAAAAGCATTTTGCACACATAAAAACTTGACATGTGAATATTTCTGTTACTTTCAATGGAAACGTGTTATTATGCTTACAAAAGGGTTATTTAAGCATAAACCACCATTTGGGAGTGAATTCCATTAGTTTTGAGCAATATCAAAATTGAAAGGTCAGAATCACATTGTTGGTCAAAAAGTGCTTCTCTCGCTCTGAAAAGCATTTTGCACGCATAAAAACTTGACATGTGAATATTTCTGTTACTTTCAATGGAAACGTGTT